>NC_058410.1:50729543-50791672 GCF_002201575.2 Neomonachus schauinslandi | reverse complement strand
CCGCGCACAGTCGCAGGCCGAGCAGCAGCGCGGCGCCGAGCACACACCGGCGCAGGGCGCCGCAGCCCCTCCCGGGCGGCCTCTCCCGCGCCATGGCGGGGGGCCGGGCCCGGGGCTGCGCTCCGCGGCCGGCGGCGGGGAGGTGGCCCCGCGGGCCCGAGCCGCCCATGGTGGGAACTCCCCCGCGGGCCGGGGCGCGGGCTCGGACCCGCCTCCCTCCCTGCGGTCCAAGAAAGCCTCGGCGTAACCTTATCCTGCCTGGCGGAGCGCGCCCGGCCGCTGGAAGGGGCGAGGGGCGCCGGGCCGGGCGGGGGCGCGGGGGCGCAGGCGGCTCGGCGGGGCAAGAACCCGAGCCCTGGGTGGGGGGGCGGTCCCCGAGGGGGCGCCCTCCACCCCGGCCTCCAGAGCCTGGCGGAATTGAAAAGCTACATGGCCAGAAAAAGCGCATTCCTAACGGGGTCCTGGGTGGTAACTTCATTTTCTAGTATTAGTATTGTTGGAGAAACACAGGAGGATAGGTGAGCTGCCAGGTTTTGCTACAAGGAACAAGTTCTGATTGTCAAGCAGTTTGTGCATTAAGGATAAAAATACTTCGCACTTAGGCTCGGGTTTACAACTTCCCTCCCTCAAGAAAGGAGGGAGGGGGAGGAGAGAATAGCACCCGATACCGAATAATCAAATTAGAGTTATTCCATTTCTAAATTCTGCCTGAAGCCAATCCATGCTTTCTCTCTGTGTTATGAAATGTGTGGGGGTGAAGGAGAGGGAAAGAGCCAGCGAAGACATCTGACAGCAGGGAGAGAGAACAGAAGTTACCATGGCATGATGTAAATCAAATTAATTTAGCTCCAAACACACACCTCCCTGCTGTCTTGCAGAGATACAGAAGGACAAATTTATCTTTCGGCAAAATGCTCCCCAGCTGGTATTTCCATCACCACCTTGACCTTAATTAATCAGGCTGAACGCTTACAGCCTGAAGTCCGGTGTTGACTGTTCATTTTCAATTGTTAGAATTCTTTCCCACAACCTATTTGAGGTTTGGGCTTGGGGTTTAGGTTTGGATTTGGGTTTGTTTCCTTCAGCTGTGGCCATTCTTTTTATGCTCTACACTTTTATTTTCCATACTTCTACAGGAACTACCCCCCCCCCCCCCCCCGCCCGCTGACCTATCCTCTTCCCTAACAGCCTAAGGCATGGACACAGAAACCAAATATGGAGCCCCCTTCCTCCACTCCCTGCATCTCAGGAATTTTCCATAAGGAGCCCTCCTCTCTAAAATCTCTCTAACTTAAGAAAGACCCAATCTATTCTTTGCACTGTACAAAGCACTTGGGCTATTTCTCTACCTCTAACAACCCAATCTAGTCCATTCCCTGGGCCACACCAGTCCCCAGGCTCATGAGTGTTTCTTTACGAGTGACTTTTGGTTTTTTCTTAGATGCAGCCCTCAGGCTGTTGCAGATTGGCTTTCTTTTAAAGAATCCAAGCAAGTACATTTTCCCTGACCCAAATTTTTAGAGAAAACCTCACATCCTGTGACTATTTATTTATTTATTTATTATTTTTTGTGAGTAAAGTGATAGAAATTTATTAAGTGAAGATACAGAAAAAGCTCTCAAGAGTGAGAGGGGTCCCGACAGGGTTGCCAACGAGGGCCTTTAGGGTTGGTCTTTTATAGAAAGCTAACCAGGGAACTTAAATCCTTTCAACATCTCTACTGGTAACACCTTCAATGGCTTACTTCCTTTTTAGGGGCTGGTGATTCTTGTTGGTCACAGTTGATTATCATAAAGACACCCACCCCGCACCTGTGACTATTTAAATAATGAGTTTGGGTGTCAGCCTTGAACTATGTGCTGCAGCAGGACACTGCCTTTCAGAAGCTATGAGACTTTGGACAAAGTACTTAACCTCTCTCAGCCTCCATTCTCTCATGGGTAAATAGACCTATATATCTGGTAGGATACAAAGATTGCATAAAATATT
Source organism: Neomonachus schauinslandi (assembly GCF_002201575.2). Taxonomy (NCBI): domain Eukaryota; kingdom Metazoa; phylum Chordata; class Mammalia; order Carnivora; family Phocidae; genus Neomonachus; species Neomonachus schauinslandi. The sequence continues at coordinate 50,789,683 of NC_058410.1, read as the reverse complement.
AAAGGTTCAGTACCTAAATTCACAGAAGGTATTCAACTGATGGTAATTACTTTTATTATTTACCATTAAGGAAAATCCTGGATTTTATCATGAAAGATGAAATTTAAGCATTGATTCCCAAGTAGGTAAACATAAGAATGTATAAGAAGTTTTATGAATATCTTATACATTGTCTAGAATTAGGAGTATCCAACAGTTGCAAAAAACAACCATTAAGACTCACAAACGTACCGCATTCAGTTGTATAATGGTGTAAAAATATTTAAGACATGATGCGTATTGTGCTTGATCAACCTGGATCACCAATGTCTGTTGTAGACTTTGCTAGAGGTTTTATTCTCTATGCAACCAACACAGTGCCGCTAACTAAAGAAGTAATCCTTTTGAAGATTATGATATCACTAACTTATGCCCTCTGTGCATGTGTTGAGTTACCCTCCGGGGGGAATCATGAGAGTATCCTATATTATGAAAATGGGGATATTTAATAAGACTCGACTGGAGGTGGGAGGGGGCACACAAAACAGTGTAGCTCTTGAAGAAAATGGGCAAGATGACCTCATATTTTCCCTTATCTCATTTCTATGGTTCTCTAATAATGTTTCCATTATGAGGAAAAAATCCAAATAACGTGCAATATTTAAATGCCCTTTTCCCTCATCTTTTACAACTGTCTCTATGTGTTTATTACTAATAGAAAAGAACTGTTCATTTGTATGCAGCATCATTAATTTTCTAGGAAGAAATTTCCCACTTTTAACTTGCACATATTTCCCTGTGTCATGGATGATAATGAATAGTGCAATAGGTTAGTTCGTAGGCTGGAGAGAAAAATCTGATCACTGCCTTAGCTGACAAGCCATCTTTCATTCACAACATATGCTTTTCTCATGGAGTTGAACTTGCCATGTTCGTTTCTGGATATGTTTCAAAAATGCAGATAATCACTAACCACTTAGTCATAGGTTGGTTACTTAAATGTGCAGGCCAGTAAACCACAAAAGCGTTTTCATCAGATCACAAATTATATCCTTCTTGAGGTTTCAGCCAGCAAAATGGGTAAAACAGAACATTTTTCCCACTAATCTCCTAGACACCATACATTTAAATTAGCACACATGAGGTAGTGTAGTGGTTCTCAATTAGGGGTAATTTTGCCTCCCCGAGGACATTTGGCAATTTATGAAGACATTTTTGGTTGCTACAACAGGCAAGGGTAGGAGGAAGATGCAACTGGCCATCTAATGGGGAGAGACCAGGTATGCTGCAAGATAGCCTGGAATGCAAGGAATAGCGTTCCGCAACAAAGAATTATCCAGCCCCAAATGTCAACAGAGCTGAGGTTGAGAAACCTTGCTGTCACAATAGATATTCATATGGCAATTTTTAATGACAGACTGTCCAAAGAGAAAACAGAAGCTGAGAGACAAGGATCCTCACCTCTCCAAAGTGGTTATTTCCCTTTCACTATGAAGTATCCTGCCTGAAATAAAGTAATCAAATTTAGAAAGGACTCGGGACGCCTGGGTGGCTCAGTCGGTTAAGCGTCTGCCTTCGGCTCAGGTCATGATCCCAGGGTCCTGGGATCGAGTCCCGCATCAGGCTCCCTGCTCTGCGGGGAGCCTGCTTCTCCCTCTGCCTCTGCCTCTCTCTCTCTCTGTCTCTCATGAATAAATAAATAAAATCTTTAAAAAAAAAAAAATTTAGAAAGGACTAGAACCCCACCCCCACCCAATCCATGTAATACATGCTCATTGAGGAAAAAGTACACAAAGCAAAAGAAGAGGTCAACAATCATTCATATATCATGATTCAGAGATAGCTATCCCGAAAGACTTTTTTCTATGCATATATGCATATAGTTTGCAAAAATGAAAACATATTATACATATTTATTTATCATCTGCTCTTGTATATGGTACAAATATTTACCTATTAAATCATATGATGTTGGGATTTGGCTAGAGACAATCCAGTGGGGGAGAGGTGGGAAATAGCTGGGGGTATAAATGAAGCAAGAAGAACTTTGAGTTTATAATTGTTGTAACTGGATGATGATGTTCACAGATCTCTATTACTGAGCATGTTTGAAATTTTCCATAATAAAAATGTCATTGAACAGTAATCTATTAACCTAACATCATTTTAATGGCCACATGTGTTATAATTAAACCAATCTTCCACTGTTGAATAATTAGATCATTTCCAAGTTTTCATTCTATAAGCAATGCTGTGATGGACATCTTTATAGCTAAATCTGATGGATCTCAGGTGGACTGAAAGGAAAGAAAGAGGTCACGGATGATTCCAAGGATATTCCTGAGTAATTGGAGGAATGGAGTTGCCATTAACTGAGAAAGAAAAGATTTAAAAGTAAGAATAGCTTGGGGTGGAAAATCAATTTTGATGGTTTGATTTTGATGGTCATGTTAAATTTTGGAAGCCTATTAGACATGTAAGTGGAGATGTCGAGTAGGCAGTCTCATTTAAAAGACTGGAATTCAGGGGAGCAGTGAGGGCTGGAAATCGAAATTTTAGATCATGGGCATATTAATGTTGAATAAGGGAGGGAAGAAATATTTGAAGGCTTAGCTCAGGGTCCACCAATTTATGGTCAGGAAGATGAGGAGACATCAGCAAAGGATACTGAAATAAGTAGACAGTAAGGGAACAAAATGTGTTGTCCCAGAAACCAAGTAAAGAAAGTATTTCTCAAAGGAAGACACTGAGAGGTCTAATAAAATGTGGGCTGAAAACTGCCCATGAGATTTGGCAACATGATGCCTTGTTTATTATCAGCTTTCCCAACTAGAATGGAACTCTGTGAGTTCAGGGACTTTGCTTTGGTTATTTCTACAATCCCAGTTCCTAGAACTGTATTTGGCATGTAGTATGTGTTCAATAAATAACTGTTGGAATAAAGAGGAAAAAATGAATCAAATCTGTGTGCATTTGTAATTGGTTATGATTCTTAAGAGTAGAATCGCTAAGTTAAAGCAGAATTGTAGGTCTTTTGAGATGAAGTGCTATTTACTAATTTTTCAATCCACTAAAAAAGCCTGATCAATTCCATTCAAAGGCCATCAACTATTGCTTTGTTGGTATCAGTGGGAAACATCAAAAAATAGCTTATTTTTAGTTCCCTCCCACTCTGCCATCACTGCACTTGAACCCACATTTGATTCCCCCTCAAATGCCCATCTCAAGCTGCATCCTACATAGGATTGTGTCAATTAGTTTCAGCCTCCCCACCCTAAGGATGTAGCTAAGTATTGAGATGCCAGTTCAACATCAGGAGTATCCATGTTAAAGGAAGAACTTACCAAGATGAAAGCTTTCAAGACCTAGAAGAACAAAGTTCTAATAAAATGACAGACCCCTGGAACTGCTGCTTGGGGCTGGGATCCCTGCCTAAAATCACACCACTGCTTAGCCCACAACCTAATAAAGCTGGCTCTGAGCTAGCCTTATGGAAAATGCCGGGGGAATGGCTTAATGCCCTGGCCTGCCTGGCAGAGAGATCATGAGCCTTTCCTGCTTCTTTTGAATCTCCTAACACTGTGTTCTCCCATTCCTGGTGTTTAACTTACTCTAGCATTTGTGGACTTGCTTTATCTTTTTCTACCTAGGCTGTTTCTCAGACATACAGTGGAGTCTTACCTCTGTATCTCAGCAATGCCCAGCATGGGATGGGTCTCAACCACATCTCTGGAATTGTTGACAAACAGACATCACACCCAACCAGGCTGAAGTCAGACCCGACATAGCACATTTCTTCCAACACCTGTTGCTCCTCCATCCTACCAAAAAAAAAGAATCATACTCAAACCTGTATTGGATGACTCAAAGGTACTACCTCCAACCCGGTACAATTTTGACCCAAGGGGCTTGGGAAGAATCAGGGAATGCTTCATGTAAGCTATTTGGGAAAGAGGAACTAAAATGAAAAATATGGGTATGGGGAGAATGAATGGTACATGGATGGGGTGGAAATTATGGAGGCTGATGGCTCTTAGGTAAGGCCTCAATCTGGACAGGAAGTTCAAAAATGACACATACCACCCCCCCCCCCACACACACACACACACACAGACTGGATTCTGAAAACACATTTGAGATATTGTTAGATAGGTGTATTTACAGACATTAATTCCCACAATGAGACAGTCCTGGATTTTATGACAATAAAGCAGCTTAGGTTAAGAATTATCAAAACATTGCCTCTTTCCTAAGACCACCTATGGAGCATTTCCCCTCCCTCACCCATGGCTCATCTTATCATTATGACACATGCCAGAAATAATCTCCCAGCTACAGATCACTTTGAAGTCAGAAACATTCCTGGTTGAAATTTTCCCAAAGTCAAGGGCTTAAAAAAACCTCTTAAGGTCAGAAAAGATCACTAGGGAACTGACAGGATAAAGTGAAGCACAGCATGCCCAAAGGCAAAAATCTCCAGGCTCTGTCATTTCAATTTAGCTTGTGAATATATTAAAAATCCTGAGGTCAAAAGCCATTTTACTTTCTCATCACATTACCGCTCTAGCCCTAGAGAAAGCATAAAAAACTCTATGATTTTCAGATCATGATGCAGGGATTCTCAGACTCAAACGTGCAGGAGAACCACCTGGGGAGCTGTTTAAATGTAGGTCAGAAGCCCCACCTCCAGAGATTAAGTCAGAGGTGAGTCCCCCAAATCTTTATTTTAACGGGTTTTAAGTGGTCCATGATTAAACTGTGAGAAGTCTTGGCACAGAGGTCCTCCCGCCGTGGAAATGGTTGAGGGTCAAGGGTGGGATGTAGGAAGAGGTTACTACAAGGTGTCCATGTATCCACGGGTGCAAATATTCCCCCTCAAGGCTCCAAGTACAGTTACTAAGAAAGGTTTAAGTATTAACAAAGGGTCTTCATATCCAAAAGTTCAGGAGACCCCTGGGCAGCCATTCTCTTCTTCCCCATGACTCCTTCCTTCCTGCTGCCCTCTGGCTCCTATTTCTCTAGCACCTGGACATCGGCAGCATTAGCCCGGCTGCAACACCATTCAGCTCAGAGGACCCCAGAGAGCTAAAGACACATGGTCTCAGGAAGGTAGATTAAGGAGCAAAGCCAAAAAGTCAGCGTGAAGCAGAAGACCCTAGTCTAAGCTTGGCTTCCCTTAAACTACTCACTGGCTTTGTAGCCTTTAACCAGTCACCTTACCTCTCCATGCCTTGGTTTCCCCATCTGTAAAATGGGGATAATAATAGTAACTTCCTATGTGATGAGTAAATAAGATGATCTACTTAAAGAACAGAGACTACTCATAGTAGTAGTATGTGCTATCATGTGTATGTCATGTGTTACTACTGTTCCCTGAAAGTCGGAGAGGACATCCATTTTCATTTTGCACTACTTTATATTCCTCTTGCCTTCGTGTTGAAGGGTTTGTTTGGGGCTTGGGCTCACTGGGCCTCAACTCGACTGACCTAAGAGGGGAAATGAAAACCACATCTCTGCCCCTGTTGTTCCTACCCAGCCCACTGCCTTTTTCCTTTACAATCATCACATGCCAGGGAGTAGGTGTCTAAGCTTTCCACTATTTCTGGGAAAGCACCTGATCCAATTTAACTGGTCGGTCTTTTCCTTCCCACTTTGACCTGCAGTGTTCTAAAACGTGCCCTTGCTCCTTCACATTTCTGATTTCTGCGGGTTTTGTGTGCCAGGGAACCACACACCGCTCTTCTCCCTGAGTTTACCTTTTTCATACTGTGGGCTGTGCTCGTTTACACTTGGCCCTTCAGACCTTGTCAGGGCCATTACGCTGACCTTCGATGGCCTGCCCCTGGGGACAGCGCCAGTCCTGCTCACTTGACCATGAGCTTGCACGGTCTGTGTTAGATACAGAGCCCATTGCAGAGCCTGCATCCCCCGCCACACACACACCTCCTTGAGGAATGTTCCTGGGGCTGAAGCCCGCTGAGAATTTGCAAGGAGCTATTCTCCGTCCTCCGTCCCCCACCCCAGCTTGCCCGGTGACTTAGACGGTTGCTCAGAGAGGGGAGACAAACGCTGTCTGAAAGAATGTTGCTGTTGCCAGGAGAGGAAGGGGGGAAATAGCTCCCCTCACAAAGGGCAGCCAGGAGAAAAGCGGCACTAAGCTGGATGACAAAGAAGAGGGGAAGAATTTCCGTGTCTTGCTAATACTGTGGGTGTGTAGCTACCATTAGCTGCTTCAACTGCAAAGTATGAGATCACTGGAATAGGTTTTTAATAGCTGAGGTTCTTATTTTAACATCTTTGTGGGTTTTTAAGTCAGCCTTTAATGTGAGGAAATTTTATGTGAAAACCAGGGAACAAATTCCGGTTATTGCTCTAACTTTGGCCCCCAGGTAACCCAGCACCTAACTCTCTGCAGCAATTGTTCACCAGCCTAAGTCCCACAGGAGTTGCGGGGATGGGGATGGGGATGGTGAATTATTTATTTTTGTCTCCCTTCAGTAACCAGTGTCTTGCACAGAGAGGAGCTCGGTGGAATGTACGCAACCAAGGATTTCAAGCACCCTGCAATGCTGGATGTGGTATATATGAACTCAGTCTTCAGGCACCCCCACCCCCATCCAGCCAGGCACCTCCCACTGGCTATACCCCAAACATCCCCTGCACTTTCCTGCTTCTAGACCTTTGCTTATGCTATTCTTACTGACTGAAAGGATAGCCCTGTCCTGGAGATGGGAAGGTTGTGGACAGGTTTGGAAAAGAGCAAGCTGAGATATTTGGATTTTATTTAATGAGCAATGCGGAGTCATGGATGGTTTTTGAGCAGAAGACACTAGTGTGGATTCAAGATAGAACCTGCTTAAGACTTTTATAGACCCTAAAAATGCAGATCACAGCACTCCCAAACCTTCACCTTATAGACTTCAAAATGAAAATAGTACCAAATAGTAAAACACAAAACATCAGCTATATTGACATTGAAAAAACTTGACTCTACATCTTCTAAATGTAAAATTCGGAATGCGAAAAGAGAACCCTTTTCCACACCTTTCTCTGCTTTTCCTTTCCATCCAAAACTGCAGTGATCTCTTTCTTCATTCTCCCAGAAATTGACAGAATTTTATAAGGCTTGAACACAGAGATCTAACAAAATTAAGTGGCCACTGCCCACCTATCCATTTACTTCAACAAAATTAGGTGATGGTGCAGCATGATTCCTTCAGAATAAATCCTCTCGCTTTGGCTGCAGCCTCATGGAATGCACTGACAATAGCCTCAGAGCACTGCTATAATATATCCAAAGTTGTCTGGTTTTTTTAAAGATTTTACTTTTTATTTTTTTATGTAGTTTGTACCCCCAATGTGGAGCACAGACTCACAACCCCGAGATCAAAAGTCGCATGCTCTACCAACTGAGCAAGCCAGGTGCCCCTAAAGTGTCTTTCTTGAAACCCTTAAAAGCTGATGGAATTTTAAGGGAATCTTGATTTTGTATATTGAATACATTAGAGTCCTAAGCTTGGTGGACAATAATGAAAATACTTTGCAAACCACAAAATACAATCGTATTCCAGCATTCAATTACAGAATAAGGGTGAGATTATTATAACTGGTGAGCATTGGCACTGCATATAACCAGTCAAATCCTTCATTTTGCCTAATTCCAGTTTAGAAGCAAAAGGGTGTGGATTTCACAAGAGTCCTCCAGCCTTAAGTTTTGTTTAGCAATTAAATTAAATACGCAAAGGAGATACCTTAAGGTTCCATTGATAAGAAATAAAAATCAAAACTCAATCCGCAATCTGTCACCATTAGATCTCTTTAAAACAGAGAGACCCTCTTTAACATAAAAGTCTTTATCTTATTGACCACCATGCTTTAATGAAATACCACTATTTCTGTGTAGCTTGTTTCAAATCCCATGTTAAACAAAGGGGAGAAGTTCCATTATCTTTCAGGCTTTAACATCTCAGGATAAATTGGCTGTTCGTCTATTATTCATCCACCACTGTTAGAGATTAAGTCTTTGTTACTGACAGTGGTAAATCTTAGCTGGGCAGATCAATAGAATTATTTCTCTCCTCAGACAACAGAAGTTAGGAAGATAATGATTAGCAATGTCTTTAAAAAAAAAAAAATTCTGCCTTTCATTAGCAGTTCATGCTCCAGAAAAGGCTTTTTGAGTTGCCGAACAAAAGACAGCTCCTAAGGTTCAACAACTTCATGTATCAGGGAAATTTTCTGCAACTCTGAAACCTCTCTAAGTGCTTGGAGAGAAAAGCATATTCTATACGCTGACTAGCCTCAGAACCATAGGAAAGCCTTCATAATTAACACTCTTTGAATCTGTTGTCGGTCAATGCTAAGTCCTGAGTTACTGCATGGAAGACCATCAATAGCCATAAGATCAGAATAAAAAGAAGAAAGCACAGACCAAACAAAATGCTTCAGCAATAAGAATAGCAGCTCTGCTCTCAGAAGACAGACTGCTCTGACTGGCTTCACACTTTAGCCCCACGTGGTTTCTTTGGAAACTACTTGTCATGAAATTTTATGATCTGTTAAAAAAAAAAAAGTGTAAGAATATATCTTCTTACCTACCTCACAAGGATGTTGGAAAGATTAAAATTAGATAGTTGTGAAAGTGTTTCTAACCCTCCGAGGAGAGACCGGAGAAATGCTTTGTGGATAAGCTTGTTCTTTGGAACTTTAAAATACCCCTCATGACCCCATCTCGCAGCCTTCTCCCATTAAAGCCCAGGATTCTGCTGACCACGCATTCAGCTTCGTTGTCTCTGAATAGCTCTTTACAATCATTCCAACTTGAAGCCCAGAACTATTTAATACATGAGTGACAAAGAGAAGAAAGAATGGCACCACCCCTCCAAACCCTTCCTGGATTAGTCAGAAGAGAATTCCAGCAGCTCGGCCTGGGCTAGCAGTGGAAATATTCCCATTACCTTCTTCCTTCCTCTCCTCAAAGCACACTCTCCTTTGTCTCCTTCCAAATGTAAGAACTAGCAAATGCCTTGCCCACTGTTCACACACCCCTTTCACATCTCTGCAGAGGAGCATCCTCTCCTCTTCCTTAAGCCCTAATCGGAAAAGGCGTGGCCCACCCTCAGCAAAATGTATCTTCAACATGTCCATGCTCTGCACACCACACCCTTGTCAACAGACACTTCCAACTCCAGTAGAGACCCACTGTATATGGATTTCCCAAACGTTTCCACCTTCTACTCCACAGTGCTTCCCACCCAAATTCTACATGATCAAAACCAACTCTCAACTGGGATCTGCGTAACATTCGCATTAAGTTGTAAGTCACTAGTCTCTGCTTAGGAAGCTACACCTTCCTAAATATTTTTACCTCCTATTCCTCTTCTTCAGATTCTGATACACCTTCTCTCCCCACCCTGCATGCACATTCTCTCCCACAACCTATTGTCTCCAAGGAGCAGAACAGAGAGGAAATGCCATTACTGTTAAAAATCATCTATAAAGGGGAACCCTCCTACACTGTTGGTGGGAATGCAAGCTGGCGCAGCCACTCTGGAAAACAGTATGGAGGTTCCTCAAAAAGTTGAAAATAGAGCTACCCTACGACCCAGCAATTGCACTACTGGGTATTTACCCCAAAGATACAAATGTAGTGACCTGAGGGGGCACCTGCACCCCAATGTTTATAACAGCAATGTCCACAATAGCCAAACTATGGAAAGAGCCAAGATGTCCATCAACAGATGAATGGATAAAGAAGATGTGGTACATATATACAATGGAATATTATGCAGCCATCAAAAAATGAAATCTTGCCATTTGCAATGACATGGATGGAACTAGAGGGCATTATGTTAAGCGAAATAAGTCAATCAGAGAAAGACCATTATCATATGATCTCACTGATATGTGGAATTTGACAAACAAGGCAGAGGATCATAGCAGAAGGGAAGGAAAAATGAAACAAGATGAAATTAGAGAGGGAGACAAACCATAAAAGACTCTTAATCTCAGGAAACAAACTGAGGTAGAGGGGGGTGGGAGGGGGGTGGCTGGGGGATGGACATTGGGGAGGGTATGTGCTATGGTGAGTGCTGTGAATTGTGTAAGACTGATGAATCAGAGACCTGTACCCCTAAAACAAATAATACATTATATGTTAATAAAAATAAATAAATAAATAAATAAATAATCATCTCTATTATAAGAGATGGTCCAACAGGGGTGTGATGCACACAGAAACAGTTTAGAGGAGGGCGAGGAAATGAAATCCTAAGAATGGAATTTCAAGTGAAATTTGAGGGACGTAAACTCAGGGAATAGAGGGCATCCCCTGCAGTCACTCAGCTTGGGTGCTACCTATTCTACCTACAGGATAACCTAATCCTGATTACAGGGCTGCACGCTACCAGGTACTGGGGACTGAGTGATGCAGAACATAGTGATGGCTTCTCAGGCACCAGTGTGGTCAGTTTTACAGCATTCAGTTGCAGACGACAGATGCTACCCTTGAGTTAATGGAAGCAGAAAGGTACTTATTTCCAAATATTATGTGGCTTCCTAAATCATGGAAAAGTAGAGGAACAGGTGCGGACTGAGCTCCTGAGAACAACTCACAACTGCCTCCGCCATTGTTGGGAGAGTAGCTGCCATTGCTTCAGGTGCAGCTGAATCAGGAAGTGGCTGATGTTGAGCCATGAGGCCCCCGCCACCATCTGCTCCAGCAGGAGTGGATGTTTCTGGCCCTGCCTCTTTCCACACTTTACTCGGTTCCAAATCCAAGTTTCATAGTAATGCATCAGTCCAAAAGAACCAAAATCACATATGGAACACTAACTGTGAGAGAGTCTAGGAAATGTAGTTTTTAGCTTTCAAGACTCTACAGTATAGAAAGGCACATTATAAGAAGGAATAAGCATTGAGCAATTCTACTACATCTACTACATGAGTGAAGTTCCGGTAAAACTGAAGACCAGGGGGCGCCTGGGTGGCTCAGATGGTTAAATGTCTGCCTTCAGCTCAGGTCATGATCCCAGAGTCCTGGGATCGAGCCCCACATCGGGCTCCTGGCTCAGCGGGGATCCTGCTTCTCCCTCTCCCTCTGCCTCTCTCCCTGCTCATGCTCTCTCTCTCTCTCTGTATTTCTGTGTCTCAAATGAATAAATAAAATCTTTAAAAAACAAAAAACTGAAGACCAGTCTTGAAGTACTAAATACCTTTATTTAAACTACTTTCTGGGAAACATTTTTTTTCAAGTGCTTTCCACTTTTCCCAGCCTCAGGTAAAGAGAAAAAGGACCAAATTCAATTTATTTTTTTCTCAATGACCCAAAATCATAACCATGAACATTGCTTACTGGGCTGCAAATAGCAGTACACACACACACACACACACACACAAATTATTCATAACAGCATAACAACATAAGGAGGAATACTCATGACTATTTCAGTCTTCATTTCTATAACTGGTCACATGGTTGAAGCTAGTATTTATAAAATTACCTCCTTCCACTATCCATTCCATACTCCCTTTGCCTTCAGCAAGCACCTCAGCTGGTCATGGTCCTTTATCTGGTGGGGTGACCCAAACCTTCATTCATGAAGGGTCTGGGCCATTAGCAGTCCTACCTGGATTGGGTTGTTGTACTACTGACCTTAATCACAGGGAATCATAATGGTCAGATGCCCTAAAGGATCTCCTATATTCCAAATATACTTTTCCCTCCATCCATAGTGGATGACTAGCCCAATTTCCCCTTGGTAGTCAAGATCAATCACCCCAGGCAACACCATAACCCCCTTCTTTGCCTGTTGATTCAGAGGTATAAGGACCCCAAAGTGGTTGGGTGGCAGTCTTTACTTCCAGTTCAAAAAGATCACTGTGTCTCCTGATGGAAGCATTCCTCCTTCTGGAATGACTAAGACTTCTAGACCAGCAGAGGCTAAGCTGTGGGAACAGGAAGCAAAAATTTTGCTAGTGGGTCACTAAGGGTAATAGTGAGCCGTGCCATTCCCATTTCCACCCCTTGATTCCTGGATCTGTGAATCCTGACTGTGAGAGAAAGAGCACCATATACTGAATGCTGATTCAGCCTTCTGGGAAACTTGCCCCAGCTCTGCAAGGTATTACCACCTACATAGCACTATAACTGAGTCTTCAAAAGGCCATTCCTCTGCTGTTTCAGGATGAGTGGGGAACTCGATAAGAACAGTGAGTTCCATAAGCATGGGCCCATTGCCATACTTCTTTTGCTGGGAAGTGAGTTCCTTGATTGGAAGCAATGCTGTGTAGAATAATATGACGGTGGATAAAGCATTCTGTAAGTCCACAGATGGTAGTTTTGGCAGAAGAACTGTGTGCAGTGAAGGCAAATCCATATCCAGAGTAAGTGTCTATTTCAGCAAGAACAAAACATGCCCCTTTCAAGATGGAAGGAGTCCAATGTAATCAACCTGCTACCAGGTGGCTGGCTGATCACCCCCAGGCAGCGATGTCATATCAGGGACTTAGTGTTGGTCTCTGCTGCTGGCAGATTGGACTTGCAGCCATCGCCATAGTCAGGTTGGCCTTGGTGAGTGGAAGTCCATGTTGCTGAGCCTGTGCATAACCTCCATCTCTGCCACCATGGCCACTTGGTTCATGAGTCCATTTGGAGATGACAGCGGTGGCTGTGGAAAGAAGCAGGTTGGTATCCACAGAATAGGTCATCCCATCAACTCAGTTATTAAAATCCTCCTCTGCTGAGGTTGCTCTTTGGTGAGCATTCACATGGGACACAAATATCCTCACATTTTTTGCCCATTCAGAGAGGTCTATCCACATACCTCTTCCCCAAATTTCTTTGCCACTAATTTTCCAATCATGTTCCAAGTCCCTGGCCATTCGACCAAACCATTAGCCATAAGTCAGTATATAATCACACATCTGGCCATTTCTCCTCCCAAGCAAAGTGAACAGCTAGGTAAAGTTCTACCCAATAGGAGGATTTCTCTTCACCACTGTTCTTCAGGAATTTCACAGGAAGGGGCTGTAGAGTGGTAGCTGTTCACTTTCAGGTGGTTCCTGTATACCATATAGAACCATCTATAAACCAGGCCCAAATCCTCTCTTCCACTGATCATAAGGACCCCCCATCAGTCCATAGGTGCAGGCGGGGAAAGAGAAGGCAGTGTAGCAGGAGTGGGCACTATAGGCATTTGGGCCACTTCTTCATGTATCTTAATTATGTCTTTAAGACCTGCCTATACCCAATCACATCCGTTCCACTTACATTTGATGATGGAGTACTGCTATGCATGCTCAACTTTATAGTTCTGTGGGTCAGATAACACCCAGTTCATGTGGGGCAGCTCAGGTCACATGGTAACTTGGCAGCCCGTATTAAGTCTTCAGTCTCTACTAAGGCTTAGTAGCAAGCCAAGAGCTGTTTCTCAAAAGGAAAGCAGTTATCTTCAGAGGATGGCAGGGCTTTCCTCCCAAATCCTTAGGACCTGTCAAAGTTTCCAAAGAGCATCCCTATGCCGCTGACACTTCAAGTATCAGTGGATCTACTGGATCATGTGGTCCAAGAGGCAGAGCAGCTTACACAGCAACCTGGACCTGTTGCAGAGCCTTCTCTTGTTTTTAGACCCACTCAAAACTAGTAGCTTTTCAGGTCACTCAGTAAATGGGCCAGAGTAACACACCCAAATGAGGAATACATTGCCTCCAAACTCCAAAGAGGCCCACTAGATATGCCTCATTTTTGGTTGTAAGAGGGACCAGATGCAATCATTATCCTTCACCTAGAAGGGATATCATGACATGCCACACTACTAGACACCTAGAAATTTCACTAAGGTAGAGGGTCCCTGAATTTTTGTCAGATTTATACCACCCTCTGACATGCAAAAGTTTTACCAATAAATCTAGAGTAGTTGCTACTCCTTGATCACCAGTTCCAATCAGCATAATGTCATCAGTGTAATGGACGAATATGATGTCTAGTGGAAGGAAAAAGCTATCAAAATCCCTGCAAACTAAACTATGACACAAGGCTGGAGAGTTGATATACCCCTGAGGAAGGAGAGTGAAGGTGTATTGCTGGCCTTGCCAGCTACAAGTAAATTGTATCTAATAGACCTTACAGACAGAGACAGAAAGAAGGATTTGCCAGATCAATAGTTGCATAACAAGTAACAGGGGATGTACTAATTTACTAAAACAATAAAACCACATCTGGTACCACAGCTGCAATTGGAGCCACCACCTGGACAAGCTTAGAGTAGCCCACTGTCATTCTCCAAGACCCATCTGTCTTCTGCACAGGACAAACAGGTAAGTTAAATAAGGATGTGGTGGGAATCACCATCTTTGCAACTTTCAAGTCCTTGATGGTGGCACTAGTCTCTGAAATCCCTCCAGAAATGGGATATTGCCTTTGGCTTACTATTTTTCTAGGTAGAGGCAGTTCTAGTGGCTTTCACTTGACCTTTTCCACCGTAATAGCCCTCCACAGATCAGCCAACCAATGTGGGGATTCTGCTAGCTGCTGAGTAGATCTATTCCAATTATGCATGCCAGAACTGGAGAGATAATCACAGTGTGGGTTTGGGGATCTATTGCGCCCACTGTGAGACAGACCTGAGCTAATACTCCATTGATCACCTGACCTCCATAAGCCCTGACTCTGCCTGGTGGCTCATATGATTATGGAGGTTGAAAAGTCCCACCGTCTGCACTCTGCAAGTTGAAGACCCAAGAAGGCCAGTGGTGTAGTTTGAAGGCTTAAGAGCCAATGGTGTAGATTCCAGTTTCAGTCTGAAGGTCTGAGAACCAGGAGCACCAAGGGTAGGAGAAGACTGATGTCCCAGCTCAAGCAGTCAGGCAGAGAGAGAGAAAGAGAGAGATGGAGGGCAATTCCTCCCTTCCTGTACCTTTTTAGTTCCTCTCAGGCCCTCAGTGGATTGGATGATGTCCACCCATTGGGGAGGGCAATGCAATCTACTTCGTTGAGACTACTGCTTCAGATGGTAATCTCTTCCAGAAACATCGTCACAGACACAACCAGATATGGTGTTTAACTAGATATCTGGGCATCCCATGATGCTGACTACTAAATTAACTATCACAAGTGGTTACTTTTGAAGGGATGTAAAGCAGGAGGAGCATGAGAGAGCCTTCTGGAGCATTGTAAATATTCTATATCTTGATCTGAGTGATAATTAAATGTATGTGTAGTTTGTAAGCTATACAAGTATGTTTTATACAGTTTACTGTATATAAATTATACCTCAAAAAGGAAGGAAGGAAGGAAGAAGGGAAGGAAGAAGGGAAGGAGGGAGGGAGGAAAGAAGGAAGGAAGGAAAGGAGGGAAGGGAAGGAGGGGGCAATGAATGTGTATGGGCTTCAGAATCAGGCAGAACCAGCTCAAATTCTGACCATTTGCTAACTGTGTGACCTTGGACATACTATTTCACCTTTGAACTGCAGTCCCTCCAAGTGTAAAATGGGAAGTCTAATATCTCTAACTTGTGAATAGTTAAAGAGGTAGTACATGTAAAAAGCACCTAGTCTATGTAGGTGTTCAATAGATGTTAGTTTCTTTCTCTCCCCTCAGGTATCTTCTTTCCTCTTTTAAGTCACCTCCTAAGAGATCTCATCAACTACCACAGTTTTAAATACGCTGGTAACTCCCAAATTTATACTTCCATTCTGGTCCTGCCCCTAAACTCTAGGCTAATATATCTAACTGTACCCTCAACATCTCCCCTTGGGTCTCTAATAGGCATCTCAAATTGAACACGCTCAACACTTCTGTTTATTTGTACCTCCTACCCTCCAACTAAACCTTCTCCCCGATCAGTGTTCTACCGAGCATAGCAGCTCCATTCATCCAGATGCTCAGACCACAAACCTTGGAGTCAGTTTTACCTCCTCTTTGATTTTCACATTCCATATCTGATCCATTAGCCAATCCCATAGTTATATATATACAGAATCCAAATATGTACAGAATCTGGCCACTTCTTACCCCCTCCACCACCCTCATCTAAGCCTCAGATCATTGCAATGCCCCATTCAGTACTGTCTTCCTTTTTGCTTTCTTGGCCTTCCATTCAGTTTATTTTCCATACGGCAACCAGAGTAAAATCAGATCATATTATTCCCTTATTCTCCCCTCTCAGATAGCTTCCCATTGCACTTAGTACAAAATCTAAAATCCTTAACATTTTTGTTTTATTTTTTTTATTTTTTACTTTTTTTAAAAGATTTTATTTATGTATTTGACAGAGAGAGACACAGTGAGAGAGGGAACACAAACATGGGAAGAGGGAGAGGGAGAAGCAGGATTCCCACGGAGCAGGGAGCCCGATGTGGGGCTCGATCCCAGGACCCCGGGATCATGACCTGAGCCAAAAGCAGACGCTTAATGACTGAGTCGCCCAGGCACCCCAAAATCTAAAATCCTTATCATGGCCCCAGATCCTCAATGATCTGACCTGGGTCTATATCTCTGACCTAATCTTCTCCCACTCTCCTTCTTGCCCATTGCACCCAGCCACACTGGCCCTCTTGCTGCTCCTTACACAGACCAAGCACACTGCACTTCTTCCACGCTCCACTCAAGACTTTTGCATCTGCTCTTCCCTCTGCCTAGAATATTCTTCCCCCAGATATTCACATGGATTGTAATTCCCTCACTTTCCTCAGCCTTCAAGTGCCACCTGCTCAGAGAGGCCTAACCACACCACTCTATATAAAATAGTAGACTTTGATCCTCCCTGTTTAAAAAATTTTTTCAAAAAAAAATTAAAAATTTAAAAAATAAAATTAAAAATGTTTTTTCTTCGTAGTATATAACACCTCTGTACATTAGGGTATGTATGTGTGTACTCTATCTCTCCCAGTTGAGTATAAGTTCCATGAAGGCAAGACCTTTGTCTCATTCCCCATTCTTTCTCCTCAGTTTGGGAGCAGTACTGACATATTGTAGGCATTTAATAAATATGCCTTGAATGAATGAATGAATGAATGAATGAATTGTGCAGATTTGGGGCACCATCAATTTAGGGTCACTAACCTCTGAGCATTACTTAGTGATCTGTTTCATGCCCCCATGGACAGATCTCTTCCAGATGCCTCTTCTAACATTTCCCCCCTGTCTTCAGTCTCCTTCCTGGTCCTGCAGTTCCTCACTTGTTACCAGCAAAAGAATTTGCTACCTGCTTTACAGGGAACCAGCAAGGTCACCCAAGGAGAACTCCATACCAACAAACGCACCCACATCTGCTTCCCCCTGTTCTGGCTTGCCTTCTGTCTCAGCGGAAGAGGTCCCGCTACCATCTCCCCTCCCCCTGCCTTCACCAAGGATCTTGTGCACCAATTAACTCTCTGTGGTTGGCTCTTCAGTTTCTCCTGCTCTAGGGCCAGTTTTCCTCCAGCATTTGAACATTTTCAAGTCTCCCATTTTAAACATCCCAGGGCTTGGATGAGGGTGGGCCTCCCGCACACCATCAGGCTTGGCTTGGCTGAGGGACTGAGTCTGAGGGTCCAGGTCAGAGGTCTTTGGGACCTGAGCAGTGCGGGCTGAATTACCATGAGCAGGCCAGAGCTCACCTCCATCTTATGACCTAGTGCAGTTCTCTGCCCTACCTGTGGGCTCAGATGGCTGAGGGGCCAAGATGTCTGTGCCCAAGCCCAGCAGGTCATATCAGCATGTGCTTGGCATGGCCTAAAGCCTAGTTCTCAGGCCCGGCTGTTCACCAGAAAGCTCCCAGAGTAGTTCTCAAAAATATACATTCCCAAAAATATACATACCTCCCCCGCCCCCCCCAAATTCTGATTTATTAGGTCTGTAATCTATATCTTTTTTAAAAGCTCCCCAGTGATTGTGATGTCCAGTCAGTATTGGAAATCCAGATCTGTGTGTTTCAATCCTGGAGGCACATTAAAATCACCAAGATGAGGGTGGAGGGTACTTTTAAAAAATATTGATGCCTGCTCTCCCCACCCAAGAGCTTCTAATTCTTTTGGTCTGTGGGTAGACATAGGTATTAAATTTTTGTTTTGTTTTTTTCCCATGCACATTCAGGGTTGAAGACCTCTGGTCCAGACAGTCAAATGGGATTTTTGTTCAAGGAAGTTAACTCACATCTGAGTGGGTGCAAAAGTACGGGAAGCCATGGGAGAAGACCAGACATACTAAAGGGGCCATCAGCGGGCTCAGTGGACAGCAGGATACAGGGGCCAATGTGGGAGGGGCAAAATGGGACAAGATATCAAGCTTACCCAGAAAGCTTTCTGCCAATGCAGTTTCCTGACACCAGGCCCATGTTTTTTATCTTTCTCTCATTCCTCTCCTAGTAGGAACCAAATCCGAGGCACAACCGGCTGGAGGCTGCAGAGACCACAAACGCAGGGAAGAGACATAGCTTCATCTCTTCCCTTACCAGAGGACACGCACTCCTTCCTGGTCCCAGCCCAGTAGAATAATGCCAGTGGGATTTGCGGGCCTTGATGAGGGCACTGACATACTGGCTCCGCTCCTAAGAAAATTTTCTTTGCCCTATGCCTTCTGGCTGCTTAAATCATTCAATTGCCTGAGAATCCAGGCCATGAAAGTATTCTCTGTGGTATACTCAAGCTGCGAGATATTAGTAGTAGATAGACTTTCACAGTTTTTAAGGAA
The DNA here is from genome assembly GCF_002201575.2 of Neomonachus schauinslandi. NCBI lineage: Eukaryota > Metazoa > Chordata > Mammalia > Carnivora > Phocidae > Neomonachus > Neomonachus schauinslandi. Next base: position 50,771,034 of record NC_058410.1, on the reverse strand, counting down.
AATCAATTAGAAAGCTAACAAAAGAGCTTGTTGAAAGAGGCTTAGTAGTTTTTTTTCAAATTTAAGCTGGGATAATCTGTCTATAATGTCACATTGATAGTTTACTCACCCAGCGATTCAACAAATGTGTATCGAGTACCAGGCTTGGTGTTTGGAGTCGGGTAGAAAATGTTAAATGAATCAGACATGTTCCTGCCTACATGGAGGTTATAGTTTAGGACAGGGCAAACTGTAGCCCTGATGCCAAATCTGGCCCTCTGCCTGTTTTTGTAAAAAAGTTTTATTGGAACACAGCCATGGCCATTTGTTTACAAATTATCTCACTGCTCTCTGACTATAGTGGCAGAGTTGAGGAATTGAGCGGTTGCAACAGAGACTGTATGGTCTGCAAAACCTAACATCTTTATTACTAGGCCCTTAACAGGAGCAGTTTGCCAACCCCTAGTCTAGTGGATAGTTTCCCATCTCAAGGATCCACTTATTTTTTATAAGCTGACTTAGATGAGAGTTTTTGGTTGAAAGGAGAGAATCTACTGAAACAGGCTCAAGGAGAAAGGAGGATTATGATAAAGTATTTCTCCATGGAATCCATGGACAGGAAATTAAATACAGGCATTACTCCTACAGCATGAGCTTTTGCCATACAAAATGGCCATAACTCAAGTCTAGTAATTAAAGAACATAATCTGCATTACTAAGAATATCATTGGTTAGGGGCGCCTGGGTGGCTCAGTTGTTAAGCGTCTGCCTTCGGCTCAGGTCATGATCCCGGGGTCCTGGGATCGAGCCCCGCATCGGGCTCCCTGCTCCGCGGGAAGCCTGCTTCTCCCTCTCCCACTCCCCCTGCTTGTGTTCCCTCTCTTGCTGTGTCTCTCTCTGTCAAATAAATAAATAAAATCTTTAAAAAAGAAAAGAAAAGAATATCATTGGTTACAACATCTCAACCAGGAACTAATAACATATTCAGGAGCTAGCACTAATATAAGAAAAACTGTTGCCCAAGAAACACAGAGCTTTGTTTGGGTAGTTTTGACTTTGTTTATCCTAACAATAGGTGATAACAATGGTAAAGGAGATAAGGATATATAAAATGTCCCCTACTGGTAATAAGAAAGAATGGATAAGATTTTTAGGCAAAAGCTAAAAGTCACCAAATGCTGGATTTGCCCCATGATGTTTAGATTTTACTCTTACAGCCATAAAAAGCATTCTTTTATTAAAATTACTGCAGGAAAAATAACTTCTTTTGGGGAAAATCTGAAACTCTCCAGCCCCTATCCATTCTCCCTCCTTAATACAATGATTTTTAAAAAGCAGTCATTAAAAATGTGAGGTTTCTGAGGAATGCAGAATTGACCGTCCAGTCAGACCTCACGAGAAGTGGAACTGGGTCAGGATCTGAGGTCATTCTCGATGCTTCCCCAGAAGAACATGGCCCCTTGGGCTTCCTCCTCTGCTCTTCTCTGCTTCCTCTCTCGCCTGGCTTCTTCTGTCCTGAACACCTGGACTGTGGGCCCAAGCCTGCATGTCTCCAGAGCCTGCCATTACCAGGAAACAGTTTTAGAATCCCGTAGTATAAATTCTTAAGAATCTGACTGGCTTAACTCAGTTTATAGTTGGATCCTTTTAGCAGAGCCTGCTAAAACCTTAACCTTTACATTGTCACCAAGCCAAAAAACTGCATTTCCAGCTTCCCTTGAGTCTCAGCGTAGGCCTGAGGCTAAATCCTATGCAATGAGATAGAAGCAAAAGTGTTGCCTGAGTCTTCTGGGACGTTCCCTTAGGGTTAGATGTGATGACGTGATGGCCAAGAGCCCAAGAGCCACACCCTTGAAGTAGCGGAGTGTGAGCAGGAAGAGCTTGGGGTACTGACTGAAGTCCCCACACCAGCCCTGGAATGCCTACATCCAAGCTTCTTTTATGTGAGAGAAATGCATGCCCATCTTGTTTATGCAACTATTTGGGGGAGTTTCTGTTACTTGCAACTGAACCCAAACTAACTGATCGTTTCCTCTGATCCAATAAGCTGTGACCAGAGAGGCAGGGCATGGGGGATACTGCCCAGATAGTGAACCCCCAGATCTGAGCAGATTTCCCAGGGAAGTGGGCTTGGGCAGAGCAGGCAAACGATTTGGAGTATTTCCAACACTGGCTGAGGTCCATTGCCAGACCACTTGGGTTTGTAAGGAAGGAAAATACTAGGATACATATAAAATTGGAGGGTAGGCTGATATCCTAGAATTTGCACCAAGGTAAAAATTATAATTCAAGGGAAACAGGTTCTGAGTGGTGGAATTATGGGTAGCATAGCTGCAGGCCAGGTCGGCGGGTGCCCTGAGCAGATGGAAGTCAATTGTTCTGCTAATAATTGAAGAAACATTGGTTACATTCTTTCAGAGATCTGGTTAACTCATTCCCTTTGGCCACTCAGGGCTGTAATTTATAGGTAGCAAAGTCACTTAGGATAATAAAGCCCCCAGGCCTGGTAGCAAACTGCTGAGATTTTTCAAGAAGAAAGAGACCACTTAAACATCTCATTGGTTTTTCCAGGGTGAATGATACCCAGAGGAAACAGGTTTCAAATGTGTCTCCATCATTCACACCCTCAAGAAGAAAGATGAGAGGAACCAAGCAAAAATACTGAAAGTGCTACATTCATTTCAAGTATCTGACAAGTGAGGAGAGTTCAAGTCCCACCATTATTTTCTTCCTTTTCTCTAAGAGCTCTTAATGGATTGAGAAAAAATTAGTTCAAATATCTGTTGGTTTGAATGCATCTATTCAATAAAAAGAAGAATAGATGTCACTGTTAAAAATAGCCTTTCTTCTATACAAGCATGTCCTACTGGGCTATGGTCTTTCTGTTTAACTTCTTCCTAAGTGAAGAAAAGCCTAAAAGTACGTCCATCACCTCTGCTTGCTGAAGAAGCGCCTAGTTTGCAATGCCCATTCCCTCAAAGCCATGGGGGCCGCTGGGTCACAGGCACAGCCGGTCCGAGCTCGCCACAAACGTCAGACACTTGAAAGCAGAGATTTAAGAAGGAAATGGGTTGTTCTCCATGTTCGGGAAAAAAATTTAAATGGTCTGTAATAGAAAATGGGGGGCGGGAGGAAGTACTCTGTTCTCTGGCCTTAGCACAGAGCACCAAAGAAGACAACAACTTACAGAAACAGGAAGTCCTTGTGGAAATGAAGACCCTCAAAACGAGAAAACAACAACGATTGATCCAGAGTTTGCTCTAGCAATGGAGTCGGCCACCGTGGCTCCAAGGCGGGCAGAAGAGTGGGGAAGCTTTCGAGTAGCAAACAAGAGAAGACTTTATGCTCTTGAGTGGGGTCTTTGTGTCGGCATGAGGAAGCTGAAAGCGAGCTAACTAGAAGCGGGGCATGCCGGGTGACTGGTTAGGGGTGCGTGTAGGCTTTCTGTACTTGCTCCCAAGTTGACCAGGGGCCAAAAATTAGTGCAGCTGTCAGTTATTAATCAAGTCCTGGCCATTTGGGGCCGATTATTTCAGAAACAACTGTTTAGTTCTCTGGATTGTTACTAGAGATAGCAGTCTGGCCTCCTGCACGTCTGACAGAGCAGGCAGGCTCCCTGGGTGGCTTGTTGTAGACGAGGGGGTTGGTTTCCTGAGCTGGTTGCTGCAGGCTAGGGGTCAGAGTTCTATGTTTATATATGGTCTGGCCATCATCCGTTTGTTCAGTTTCTCATCTTTCAGAAAAAGACCACTGAGTCTAGGCAGCTGACCCAGAGCCAGCAAGGTAATTCCCAGCATTTCTAGGGAGCCACTTTGGGAGATAGCCAATTCCATAGGCCCCCTTGCCCAGAAGTGCCTACACACCACTTACAAGAGCACATCCCTCCTAACCCCATGCGGCAAGATGACGAAGGAGAAAGGGAGGGGTCGTGGTTATGGGAGCTCTCGAGTCCTAGGAGGAGAGGAGGGGAGAGTGCTCCGTAGTTCTCAGCTGCCCGCAGCTGTAGGTTAGAACTCTGTGGGCAGGTTTGAGCAAATACTGATGCAGGGGTCCCACACCACCCGCCAAAGATTCTAAGTTAATACAGCAGGCTGGAAATCGGTATTTTTTCAAAACTTCCCAGGTGATTCTAGTTGATTCTAGCATGCAGCCCAGGTTGGCAGCTGTATTAAAGTAGCAAATAGACAGCAGCACGGAGTGTGAGCCTACATACCTGAAATGGAAATGCCGCAGGATCTAAACCATGGGCATAAGGCACAAACGAGTACACTTCAAACCATTGTAAACACAACTGAACCATACCTACTTTGAGCGGCCGTCTGGATCTTCATTTTAACCATTAAATGTTTTATTCCCTCTCTTTAAAATGCCATTTTATCATGACTTAGTATTTCTCACAGAATGCAGTGAGTACACGCATGTACATGTGTGGTCAGCCTAAGTTTGCATGTTTCTCAAATACTTTACACAGAACAATTACATTCGTGGCATATAAACTCCAAAACCTGAAAAGAATCACACAGTCACTCCACACAGCTGGTATCCATTTTTTTATTTCTAGTCATTTCTCAATTTTCAGTTCCCAACTTATCTGAATTTGATACAATACCACCCCCTGGTGGGAACCTATGGGGAAGAAGCACACTGGAGGATTTTTAACACTACAAGGAAAGATTAAGATCATCTAGTACACTGGTTTTCTCTCTCTCTGTCTCTCTCATTCCCTTCTCTCTCTCTCCTCTCTCCCTCACTCCCTCTTCCAGCCGAATGTTCTCTTTAAAAAAAAATCATATGCAAAAGCTCAGTGAACAAAACAGTAAAATGGCGCTATGCTGGGGGCTTTCTCTTTCCCACCTTCTCTTTGCCAACCTCACCTCCCCCCCCACAACCCCGGGATGTCCAAAATAGAACTTACTATCACTAAACACCAGCCATCTCCTGCCAAAATTAAAATTAAAATTAAAATTACATCTATTTCTCCAAAGCGTCCTTACCTTAGTGAATAGCACCTCCTTTACCATTCACTAAAGCCAAAACCCTCCTGAGCATTCACAATATATATGAACAGATTAACTCTGAGCAGAGCTGAGTCAAGAAACCAGGTTAGATTAATTTATTTCAGCAATTCCCAAACTTATTTTATCATGACACATTTCCCCTCCTTCCCGGTAGTTTTTGTTTTTTACAGCTGGCAGAAAACTCTTTGGATATATTTCATTCAGAATGATTGTTCCATCCTAATCAGCAAATTAGCTCTTTGGCTGCCCCTGCTACTCAAGCCTCAAAAATGCTTAGGCAAAGTCAACCACACAACAAGCGAGTGCTCAGTCATTTGTCGTAAAGGAAAGTACCACCCTTAGGTGACTGACTCCAGACAGCTATTGAGTTGATGCCATGTTCATAGGTAACTTCATCCCTGTCTTCTGCCCATCATGACCAGCTGAGGGGAGGAAGCGGTCGCCACAAGTACTAGGAGGAACAATGCTTTGTCTTCTATTAAATGTAATAAGCCTGTGTTGCATGATCACCGTGTCTTTTATTTAGAGGGATTATAATGCTCACTTGAATGCAACCCACAAACATCATGGGCATCTCTGCAACTGACAGCGAGTTAAGTGTTTTCCATACATTATCTCTTGCAGTGGACTTATTAGCCAAAAGATGTCAAAATCCCTACAGTTTCCAGCATCCTTGTAAATAAGCACAGAGCTTTGAACACCGGATCTAAGAGAAATCTTATTCTGTAACAAGTATTTTTAACAAAAATAGAGTTTTATGCCCTATGTCATTAGTAGACTTAAGCCTCGTTCTACATTGGTATGAGATTAGGTTAGTACCAGTCCTAAGGCTACTAAGGATTCATATTGCATCATTTCTAATTTTGAAAACAAAGATATATCTAATTAAACTTTCATGCAATGGAAAAGTTATTGGAATCAGTTCTGGTGCTTAGATTGTATTTTGATCAATAGTCTCCGGGGCCATTTGCTGTCACTTCATGTCACCTACAGCTTTGACTTGGAACTGGGGGTCCTGAGGGCTCGGACACACTCGCCTACCAGGCTGGCGGCCTCCAGAGCAGTGCCCCAGTGCACAGAGATGCCCCCACTCCCATGGCCATAGTGGTGGACCACAGGCAGCCTCCTACCATCCTGGGCTAGGAGCTCTGTCTGCAGCCGCAAGCCTGGCCTGAAGGGCCTTAAGCCCACCTTCTCCCTGATGTCGCAGGCTCCATGGAGGGAGGGCTCAAGAGCACAACAACGGGAAAAAATATCTCTGCTAATTTCTGCATCTGGGGACAGATTCCAGTCTCCTTTTTGCCTTGTTCCACCTAGGATTACGTTGGATATGCCGGGATAAATATATGTCAGCCCACTCCCATCTCGGATAAAATGCTTCACCCAGGGAGCCTGAACTCTGAGCACTTGGCCCCGCACGGGGAAAATCTTCGAGTCTCCTGCAAGCTGTCTGCTTCCAAGGCCTGAGCAGTTGACCACGATGTCGAAGGATGGATGAAGCTCCCACAGGTCTCCTATTCGTCGGGTGAGTATCAGGACCCCACTTCCTTTTAACCTGGGAAGAACGAGAGAGACCATTAGGTGAACCTCAGCAGCTTCCTGCTCAAGCCCTCACGGGAAATGACGGGCAAGGCCACCGCATCCAGGGCCCAAGCAGGCCAAATTCTAGCCACCGACTGCCTCGCATCCTTGGATACTGGGGATTCCTATACTGGAAGCTAAATGAAAACCTGTTTCAAAAATCCAAAACAAAAGAAATGTCTTGTCCTTTTCATGTTTTATAAAGTTCCTATATCATACTAGCTGCTAAATGAATACTAAATCAATCCGTATTTTAAATCCCCTAGCCTTTCTTTTTATGCCATCTATTTAGCACCTACATTTGCAGCCTTAGGCATTTTGTCTCATATTGTTAACTCTTGCATGTTTCTTTGCTTTATTCTGGTCTCCCTAACTAGATGTTTGGAACAGGGGTCACACCCCCCACTTTATGTCTACCACAGGAATGTTAGCACGAGACAAATGCAAAATATTTGCAGCTGATGGACTGACAGTTGTGGTTGATAATGACATTTTGGACCAAGTATATCCATAACAAAAAGAAATGGCTTGGGGCACCTGGGTGGCTCAGTAGGTTGCGTGTGGGACTCCTGGTTTCCACTGGGGTCATGATCTCGGGGTCCTGGGATCAAGCCCTGCATGGTTGGGTTCCCTGCTTGGCGGGGAGTCTGCTTCTCTCCCTCTCCCTTTGCCCCTTCCTCGCTCTTTCTCGTGCACGTGGGCTTTCTCTCAAAAATAAATAAATAAATAAATAAGTTTTTAAAGGAAATGGCTTATCTAGGTCCTGTAAATCTTTTTCTTTTTTAATTGTGGTAAAATACACAGAACATAAAATTCACTCTCTTAACCATTTTTAGGTGTACAGTTCAACAGCATTAGTTTTAATACATTCACCGATGCATTTTGTGGTGATGCTGACCAACATATTGCAGTGTGTTAATATTCCTTAAAATAGTGAATGTAAAGAAAAGACTTTTGAAAAAGAGTTTAGGAGGGCTCTCCCCTTTACCAATCAGAAGACCTTGGTCAAGTTATTTAATTTCTGTGAACTTTAATCCTCCATCCATAATTTGGAGATATCAGTACTGACTTCATAGGCTCCTTGTGAAAATGAAATGAGACAGCATCTGGAAAAAGTTTGACACAGCACATAACACATTGTAGTTCCTCAGTATTTTTCTTTAATGGGGGGGAGCGGTGTGGGAAAAGGTATAGTTGCTATGCTACTATAAAATCCAAAAGGAGTTTGCCTGCTCCCCACACCCAACTATCACTTACATTCAGTGGTTTAATAGAATGACCTTTGGACTTCAAAAAATGTTTTACGTTGATTATTATTTGAACATTATCTTGGTTTTACTTTTAATAGATTGTGGATTCCACATGTTGATAGTTAACCGTTGTGTTCTGTGTTCCAACTATTCTAATTAAAACTCAGAATTATTTTCCTAATTCAGAGAAATAAAGGAATTTTACCAGCCTGGGACTTGACCGAACTGAACTTGTTTCCTCAACTATCACCTAAGAATAAGAATGTTGAGTCCACAGGGTTTTTATAAATATTATATATAAATTCAACAAATGCAAATGTCCTTCTCTTCCATTTCAAGGGTCCCCCTCTGGTTGCTACTAATGAAAGTCCACTCTCTACCTGGAGACTTCTGAAATTATCATAGTGATTGGAAGGCCCCCGCAGGCTTTCGGTGCTGAGTGCCTCCCTGGCCTTGACCCCAGGAGGGAACTTACTGAATGTGCCAGGGACCCATCATCCTTGTACTGTTGCGATACAACCACATGGTGATGCCCAGTCACTCTTGTTATCCCACGGGCAATGCATCAGGGGGCACCAGGGTGTAGGAGGAAACCATACCTAGAAGCTGTATGTTGGGTGACCAAGCACTTTTACAACCGTACAAGGTAGTTATTTTATTCTGGGGGTTTTGAATGACATGGTTGGGGGTATAAGCTTGGAGACTTTCCCCGTAGGGTTTCCTACAACTGAGCAAGACCTCATTCTAGATAGGGGGGATGCCTTGTCCCAACCTCCCATGAGGAAATGCGGAGACGGGGGACTCAAGAAGTTGTGCTCACTAATAGCACCAGACCAGTGTCTCCTGGTCATCACGCTAAAAGCCAAGGGTGCCCATTTTCACCAAGCCTAAATGTCAGCCCTCTGCAGGACCATGTCAGCCTGAAGCATAAAGTGGGGGGGGGGGCGGGGGGGTTCAGCAAGAAGGAAATTGAGCACGTATGGCCCTGAGAGGGCTAGGACTCCACTAAGCACTTCTTTACACACACACACACACACACACACACACACAACCACATCCCAGAAGCAAAGGGGAGTCCCCTCATCCTCTCTCTTCTCATGGGACTAGAGGCATCCCTGCACCCCACCTCCCATCACCTGCCTCAGCCTAAGCCATGTAAGAGAGGAATCCTGTGCAGCATGAAATAGGGAGGTGAGTGGGGCTCCTGGGTGGCTCAATCCGTTGGGCGTCTGCCTTCGGCTCAGGTCACGATCCCAGGGTCTTGGGATCAAGCCCCACATCGGGCTCCCTGCCTAGTGGGGTGCCTGCTTCTCCCTCTCCCTCTGCCTGCCGCTCTCCCTACTTGTGCACTCTCTCTCTCTTTCTGCCAAATAAATAAATAAAATCTTTTTTAAAAAGAGTAAAAAGAAAAGAAAGAAATAGGGAGGTGGGGGTTCAGTGTGGAGACCCACTGGGGGAAAGGGGACACGGGGGGAAGACAGGGCCCTGTGAGCTCTAGTACGAGGGATGAGGCTGCTTTGACCGCAGAGCTGGGCCTCTGGGCTCAGGAGGGAGGAACTGGGAGTGGGAGGTCAGGGCAGGATGTGGGGTGCAGCCCAGCAGGGACAGAACAAGGGGTACAGCAGAGAGCCAAGATACTGCCCCGGAAGCCATGTATGCCTGGAATTTACCTGCTGAGACTTAGACCCAAAATTGTTTGCGGAGCCTAATGAGTAGAAACTGGGGGAAAACATCGTTTTTGTCATTTAAAATGTTAAAGCACTTTCATCTGGCCAAATACAGACATTTTGACACTCCTTTGGTAATATTTTAAAGCTTGTACCTCTATTCTGGGAAGATGATCCAAATAGGTCTGTGGATTATACAAATACAAAGTAAAAACTCTCTTCTAAGGATCCAAGATGACTTTGGGGTGAGAGGGTACATGACTGTCTGCATGAAGGCCAGGATGCTTCTCTGCAAACCAGATTGCTTTTGGAAAATTGGTGCCCACCAAGGAGGGTAGAGAGAAGAGGGGATGACATGGTGTCTGTTCCCCAGTTGACTCCTCACACTGGCTAGAACTTGCTTGTTAGGGGACAAGGGCCAGAGCCTGAGGACCAGAGCCTGAGGGGACTGATTTGAAGAGAACTGGTGAGAGTCAGGCCTGAGCAGTGGAACCCCAGGTGTCAGAGCTGGAAAGAGGACAATTCTCCCCACTGCTGCTATAGTTTCAAGTGCGTTGGAATGAGGAAAACAGCATTGAGTTTTTGAGCCACTGATGAGAGAAAGAGTGAAGAGTTAGGAAGCCATTGCTAGAGATGTAGAGAGATGCAAGGAGGCTGGGAGAGGACAGTGGCCAAGAACCTGGGGGGGGTGGGTAGGGCTGGCTTTGGGAAGCATTTTGTGATGTCTTTTGTATGCGTTATTAGACATAGTCAATTAAAAAAATTAATCCTTGCTTCAAGCCTGAAGCATGACACCTTAATAACAGTGATCAAAAAATTAACTGTGTTCAGTCTATTTGAAAATGAGATTAAAAGGAAACCTAACTTAAAGCTCACTTGGCAAATAGTACTATGCACACAGATTCATAGAAGTCCACTGTTTCCTCAAAAAGTTAAAAATAGAACTATCCTACGAACCAGCAATACCTTTGGATAGGTGTTTATCCAAAGGATACAAATATACTAATTCGAAGGGCTACATGCACCCCGAAGTTTATAGCAGCATTATCAAGAATAGCCAAACTATGGAAAGAGCCCAAATGTCCATCAACTGATGAATAGATAAAGAAGAGGTACTGTGTGTACACACACACACACACACACACACACACACACAAAGGACTATTACTCAGCCATAAAAAAGAATGAAATCTTGCCATTTGCAATGACGTGGATAGAACTAGAGGGTATTATGCTAAGTGAAATACGTCACTCAGAGAAAGACAATACCATATGCTTTCACTCATATGTGGAATTTAAGAAACAAAACCGATGAACACAGGGGAAGGGGGAAAAAGGGAGGGAGGCAAACCATAAGAGACTATTAACTCTAGAGAACAAACTGAGGGTTGCTGGAGGGGATGTGGGAGGGGGGATGAGATAGATGGGTGATGGGTATTAAGGAAGGCACTTGTTGTGATGAGCACCGAGTGTTGCACATAAGTGACAAATCACTAAATTCTACTCCTGAAACCAATATTATACTACATGTTAACTAACTAGAATTTAAATAAAAACTTGAGGGACGCCTGGGTGGCCTGTAGATCAGGGAGCCTGCTGATCAGGGAGCCTGCTTCTCCCTCTGCCTGCAGCTCCCCCTGCTTGTGCTCTCTCTCTCTCTCTAACAAATAAATAAATAAAAGCTTAAAATTAATTAATTAATTAAAAAACTTGAAACAAACAAAAGACTACATCATATAATAAGGAATAAAATAGAGGAAAAAAGAAAAAGTCCACTGTTCCTTCATAGTGACACTTAGTGTAGCTATACCTAAAATAGCTTATAATAGTTAGATTTTAAATATACATATATATGCTTACATATATATGCATATTTTGCATGTGGTAGGAATGTAAACGATTTGTACTCAGAGGGTCAATGGTGATGTTTTCAAGATATATCCACAAATTCTTCGAACCCTTTAAGGCTGAAGCCTAATTCCCCTCCCTTTGAATGTTGGCTGAACCTAGTCACTTGCTTCTAATGAATATATATAGCATATATATACACACACACATATATACACATATATGTAAATATATATGATAAATACATATTTTTGCAACATATGATACATGATCTTGGATTTTCTTTTGCTGTAATATATATTATTGGGACAATTGGCAAAATCTGAATAAGGTCTGTAGATTTCAGAAATGTACCCATGTTAATTTAATGCCCTCATTCTGCTTAGTTGACCTTGGTTATATAAGAGAATGGCCTTGAGTTTAAGAAATACATATTCAGTATTTGGGGTAAAGCGGCATCACATCTGCAGCTTTCTCTCAAATGGTTCAGAAAAAAAGGCATATATTTAGAGGGAAAAGGATAAAGCAAATATGGTAAGTTTAGGATTTGGGGAATCTGGGTGAAGAATACATGGGATTTCTTGTGTTTTATATATAGTCTAATATTGACCTGACCACATGATCTCATCTGATGGCCATATTCCTCACTCATTTCGTTGCAATGCATATTCTAATAAAATCAACTGCTTTCTATTTCCCACTTCTCAGAATATCCATCCCTGCTCTGACCACTCCATGAACCTGTATGTTCCATTCAGGGGTGCAGTGGCCTCTGGTCCCTTGTGTGGACGAGGCTCAGGGTTTCTATGGGCAGGGTGGTCCTGGCGGGGAGCAGCCGAGCACCCTGAGTCAGACTAGGGGGTGGGGCTTCAGGGAACAAGTCACCTGTTGCGCTGCCTTTAGGCAGTTACTGACGCCCCAGGGGAAACCCCTAAGGCTACCACATCGCACACAGCCTCCATCTACTCCGCGCTAACCTTGTTGCCGCCATCAGAAAAACCAAACACCATCATTCTGCACCTGCCTGGCTGGTAACCTCCCACTTTAGCCTTGCAAAGCCAGGCAGAAAATGGGTGCTCACATTAGGCTTGCGTCTGGGACCATCATTTGTCCACAGCTCCTCTGGTCAGAGGCGACAGGTGCTGGGAGGAGGCAGAAATACCTAGAGGCCTGGAAAAGGACAGTTGGGCTCCAGGGGCAAGGTGCGTGTTGGTGTTGGGGAAGCAGGGGTCTGCTGTACAGGAAGGCCCCTTTGCAAGCTGGACATTTATAAGGCAGGGCCCATCTGTCACGTTCCTGATGTACAATCCATATTTCTGTCCAACTCCTGGGGGAGCCACATGAGTTTTTTTCCAGAGGCACTGCTGTGAGTCAGGCCAAGTGGGAGAACAGAAGCTACAGGAGATGGGAGACAGGGAAAGTAACTGTGAGGCCTTGTTATACCAGGGGAAGGAAGCACCGAGAGAGCAGTTCAGTGTGGTCAGCGCCCGCCTTACCCGGGCCACAGTATAAAGCATGGCCTCCTGAAAGAAAGCAATGCACCTAAGTTACAGGGTCCCCCAGCACAGAAATGAGGCACCCAGCCTTCCGGATGTTGTCACAGGCAGGACAATCCTGATCCAGCCGGGATGATTTATTTAGGTAGGATATCTGGCAAAGAGACAGGCTCGGTTGACTTACTGCCTCTGTGATTCATTTCCTGGACGGGGCAAGTAAAAAGCAGCAGAATATGACTCCACTGGCTGAGGATATAAAACATGATCTGCATGGCTGATTAAACCTCTGAGGGGTTTTTGTTCTTTTGTTTGTTCTGGATGTTATTGGGCATCGTTTCTCTTTTTGAGAGGGAGATGATCCCTTCTGTTCTTTGAAAAAAGCTGAAGATCTCAATTTTGGTTAAAAACATTTTTTTTTTTTTTTTGGTCTTTCCTGAAAGTTTATATTATTTCAGAAGGCTGGAGCTTACGTTGGAGACATTTTTGTGCTGCTTGCTGAGTGAAAAGCCCGCTTTTGAGTCAGAACACTGTAGGCTGAACGCTCCCATTGTGTAGAAGGGGTGTAGGAGGGCGCTCAACAGACCCTGGGTGCAAGGACCAAGCAGTGATTGTGTGGCTTCCCAGCAGGGTTTGCCCTGGAGAAGAGCAGGTGGCAGCCCACAGAGTGAGGCCCAGGGGTCCCACCCCCTCACCACAATGCCACCCTGCCTCTCACTTGGCTTGAAATCCTTGCCTGAAAGGCTTGCCTTGAGCATGGAGGAGTCCCTGCCCTACAAAGCCTGCCTCGGGACGAAAGGGGACACGTGGCTCTTTTCCTCCCCCACGTTGGCTTTCTGGCCAGATGTCAGGCCCTGAGGGAAGAGAGGACAGCTGATCTCCACAGAGAGAGGCCCTGTGTGCTATCTGCGCAGGCCTCGCTTTGGGGAGGGGGGTGCACAGGAGGAAGAGGAAGGTATCAGGGACCCAAGACAGTGCTGAAAGGATAGAATGGGGGGTTGGTGGGACACGGGTGTGTGTACTGTCTGTCTGAGGCACCCACACCCTGGCCTACTGTCGTGGTGGATATGTGTATCCAACATATGGACTGACGAAGACCTCCCCAGGGCGCCAGGGGGGACAAGAGCAGCCCCTCAGGCCTCTTCTCCTTGACTCTGTCGCCTGAAACCTGACAGGAAGCAGCGTGCTCCCAGGCACGAACCCTAGCTGACCGGTCATCAGGCCAGTGGCACTGCTCTCAGGAGGTGGCTCCCACTGGCACAAAGTACCCCTGGACTCCAGGTCATTTTAAGTTGAGTGAAATGCTGACGGCAGGCTTCCAACTAATGAGACGGTAGCAGGATTTTTCCCAGGTCTTCATCCCACAGTTAGAGATTAGGCCTGAAAAGAAGGTCATTACGGAAATACGGGGCCTATTTTCCAGAAAGTGATACTTTAGAAGCACGAAGAACAAATCGTCCACAAAATATTTGTTTCCGTGTGAAAGTGGTTGAGGGTGGCCCCCAGAGCTAACACATTTATTCTCAGCCAGAGTGGGAGGGCAGCTGGGATGGCGGCCATGCTGGGGACTGGCCCTCACTCACTGTCAGCCCGGGGGTGCCCCTCCCCCACCCAGGGGGATGCTTCCCCCTGCCCAGGGCAGCCCCAGCAAACTGGGAAGCTTAGGAAGACTCCTCAGAGAAGGGACGCATGCACTGGGGGTGACGCTGGCTTCCCTGCCTCCGGCCTCTCCCATAGCAATGCCACCTGTTCAGGTGCCCCGGGCCCTCATGCTTCCTCTGCCCCACAAAACTCCCCATCTTCCGAGGACCTTATCCACTGTTTATCTCTTAACGCAAAATGAAAGCAATGCACCCTCTCTCCCAGGAAGATCTTCTGATTAAGTTTTCTGTCTAGACTTTATATCCAATACTTCATTGAAAAATTAGGAGAAACTACATGCACGTGCACACACACACGTGATTACCATAAGCTCAAGACTACTTCTAGGACTTAGAATTTACCCTGGCTAATCTGAGCTGTACCTCCCTTCCACTGGGCCACTTAGAGGACCCCACTCTGGCCCTTCTCCAGCTGTGCATGAGAAATGAGTATGTGGGGCCAAGGGATGCACCAGGGAGAGCCCTCCTCCTTCACTTCCAGTCCCAGTGAGCTGGGAACCCACGATCCCCATATTTTCTCCCCACTTCCAGGGCCTGCACTGTCTTCCTCTGAGGGGCAGACCATGCCACTGTGTGCATCCTTGCCCAAGGGGTGGCCAAAGGACAGCTATTGGGGCGAAGTCTGAATAGAGCTTGGGCGTATGGACTAGGGTGTCTCATGGCGTGCACCTAGAGTCCCCTGCCACCACGTTACTGCGCAGCACTCCTGAGAATCCAAGATTGCTAAATGTGGTTGCACATCATAGTTGTTAAAGTAAAGGGATAAATGATATTTTATTTAATGGTCTGTTAGCTTGATTTGGAACTTGGAAATATTTACACATACCCATATGGGCTCTTGTATGTATTCTTGTCCCAGGCTGAATGAGGTAGAGGAGGGTCTGATGTTGGGTGTGTTCTCTACACTCCAAAATCACAACAGAAGGAAACTTCAGGGCACAAAGAGAAGTAGAAGGGAGACAGAGTAAAGGCAGTTTATTTCTGCATTGAATGTAGAAATTTAAAATGTAGCATTGCATCAGGTTTGTTTTAAGGAAAAGACAGAAGGAAATATTCATGAAAAGAAAATGTTTTTCTTCTCAAAATTGGAGTGTGTGGAACGCTGTTGTGCCCAAAAGTAAGAAAGTGCTAGAGATGCAGAAATGTCAAAAAGACACAAGAGCAGCTTGAAGGGGCTCCCACTGGCCAAATCTTAGGCAATTTGAACATCAAAATAAATAATAAGACTAATAGATTATAATTCATTGAATAAAATAGGAATCCCCGAGTCCATCCTGACATAAATAAATAACTGAATAAATATAGGGGGATAAAGTTTTTCCTTATAGGAGAAAACAAACTAAATGTGGAAGGAGTTAGAAATTATCACTTGGCAGGGCACCTGGGTGGCTCAGTCCGTTAAGCCTCTGACTCTTGGGCTTCGGCTCAAGGGAGGTGTTGTGAGATCAAGCCCTGCATTGGGGGAGCCTGCTTGAGATTCTTTCCCCTTTCCTCTCCACACCCCCTTGCTCTCCCCTCTAGTCCCTACCCCCTCAAGTAAATAAATAAAATCTCTAAAAAACCGAAATTATCACTTGGCAAATATTATAGTAATGATTGAGTCAAGAATCATGAATGAGAGCTAAAGCTAGTAGGCGAAAGTTTGATGAGGATCAGGGTATTTACACAACTTCAAGCTGTACCTTCACAAAGCATTTCGTAATTACAAAGGGAAAATGTAGTAAATTCACACTGGAGATAACTGGCAGGCCAGGTGATCCAAGTTAACGTCACCAGAAGGGGACAAACCAACACGACGTGCCTCCTAATATGACATGCTAAGGAGCCAACATTCCTTCTGTGGGGTTCCACCAAAAACATATAACCTTAATTTGATCATGAGGAAATCTCTGACAAACCCCACGTGAGAGACCTTCTACAAAGCAATTGGTCTGTACTCTTCAAAGTTATAAAGGTCATAAAAGACAAAGACAGACTACAGACTGAAGAGGCATGATAACTAAATGTAATGTGTGACCATCGATTGGATCGGGGACCAAGTGTCTCTATACAAAGGACCTTACTGAGTCCTTTTGGGGGCAAGATATGAATGAGGTCCATAGATTCCAGTATCAGTATAAATATCTAGATTTTTATCATAGTACTCTTTATGTAAAAGGATATCCTTGTTCCTAGAAAATATACATGGCAATATTCAGAAATCATGGGGCATCATATCTGCAACATACTCTTAAATGGCTCTGGGAAAAAATGTATATATATATATCTGCATTTTTATATATGAGAGAGTGAAAATGACAAAGAAACTATTAGGAATCTGGGTAAAGGGTTATACGAATTCATCCACTTCCCTTACCTCTGTGTCCATTACCATCCCTGACCCCCTGCCATTTCCACACAGAGAAGCCAGCCTTTGCCAGTCTCTGTGATGGGGACAAACACTCTGCAGGAGTCTCCCTTCCCTGCTTCTGCCTGATCTGCTGAAGACCACAGGGATCCAGCCAGGTTTTCTATAGACCTTCCTGAACATGGAGAAAAAAGTCCAAGACAAAGGAGCCAAACAATAGATGTGGGGGTAATAATGAAACTTTCCCCCAAGTTATAAACCCCTCTAATGACAACTCACTTTTTAGACTCGACATTTTATACATGTTCTTCCATTTTTTATCATAATCAAACAAAATAGTACATAGTATAATAATGACAGTAAAGCTCGGCCCCTTGTGGCATGCCTAATAATTTCCCTTTATCTGAATTTAATTAAGATAAAGTATGTGATACCTCCATCTCAAATCACTAGCATTAACACTTCCAATTTCCTATTTCCACTCATTTTTGTACTACAAGGAAAATGTACTACAGAGGGAAAGATCATGATGCTGCTGAAACTTGACTGTTGGCCGATGGGCAACTTCATCACAGGATGGCTCAAAATGTTTATTTATCAGCTGATATCTACAGGGTCAAATTTAGCATGCAAACATGGTTTAAGGCCCAGTGAACAAGGCATGAAAGGGTGGGTCTAACAAAAACTGGAACTTACAAAAGGAAAATGTCCCATATAAATAGCTAATAGGTAAAAGTGAGAAGACCTTTTATAAAGCTACAAAGATGTATTGTGATGCTCCTGACATGAGCCCGACAGACTTAGGCTCCCTCGTCTGTGCTCCCAATCCACCCTCAAAATCTGTATACCCCTACTATGCGAGTTACTGTAATTGTTAATTAACATGTATAAACACACATGTGCACACACATACACATGCACACCATCACCCCTGTCAGACTCTGAATTCCTTAAGAAAAGTGATCATATTTTATCCTTTTTTTTTTTTTGACGAGCTTCTAACACAGTGCCAGGTTCAGACACTGATGTTGAACACAGAATCGTGGGATTAGTGAATTGTAGGAATCAGTCATTCTATGGCCCACACCTGGGACCGGATCATCGTTGCCACTCCTATCCTGTCACTTTTCCAAGGTTTACACAATAATTCACCTTGTCCCTCTTTATCTACCAAATATAAAGATTTGGGGATTGAAAAGGCCAATGTTTCACAACCCTCAATACACTTACAATTTCTAGACTAAAGAGAGATTTATTGATGTGTCTCAAATAAAGATGCTCTTGATGTGTTTCCTAACTAGGTGGAATCAGGAAGTCCCGAAAACCAGGCCAAAATGCAAGTTCAAGGTATTTTGGACTGAACTTGGTGAGGAAGCAATTACCTAATCTAGATAAGATATGACCTCTCAGGTTTAGAGGTCTTAATTATAACAAAGAAAATAAGGAAGCTATTTTCTCTATCACTAATGAAAAAAATTTCAAAAATATTTATAATAAGCTTAAGATTCTCCATCTAAAGAACTGGAGCAAATCATATAATTTGATAGCTGGAAGCATACTCTCCAAATGTCTCCATTTTACAAATGAGGAAATCTAAGATACTGTGTCAATGAGTGGGTTTTACTTACTGGTGGGCGGGGGACCAAATCATGCAGCATGAATAAGAACCATGCATCATGCACTAGAAGAAGATGGATGTGTTCCTATCGGTGTGGTGTCACTTACTGCTTGTGACACAAACACTGTCTTCAGATTGTTTGACACAGCCCTGGCCATTGGGAGCAACAGGACACGCTGCAGGTGAGCTCTGAGGGACCACAGGGAATTTTCCATTTCTATTTTATGAGGAGCTATGAAGTTATTTATGGCTATGACAGACAAAGGAAGCAGCGAGGAACCATTTCAACTGACCTCTTCTCCAACCATGGGAGGTAAGTAGGGCTTTCACATTTCAGAGTTGTGAAAGCATGACCGAACACATGCTGGGGGAATTTCTTCAGTTCAGCCTCGGTCATCTTCCGAAACCCCAGAACCACATCAGCCCAGAATGGCACTTCTTCCGTAGGAACGCTTCGAAATATCTGCCAACTCAAATACATAAGTGGAAAAATTTCCTGAAATTTTGTGAAATACATTACCTGTGAACCCCACATGACATTCTCTAAAGCATTTTAAAAACACACTTCCTGGGGCGCCTGGGTGGTTCAGTTGGCTAAGGTCATGGTCCCAGAGTCCTGGGATCGAGCCCCGCATCAGGCTCCCTGCTCAGTGGGGAGTCTGTTTCTCCCTCTCCCCCTCTCCCCCTCTTGTGCTCTCTCCCAAATAAATAAAAAAATCTTTAAAAATAAATAAATAAAAATAAAAACACAATTCCCATACACATAAAAAGAAAAAGATCTACTCTTCCATTCTCTTGGGTTCAGATAATTCAGCAGCTAAGTTTGAAATGTTCATGATTGAGGGGAATAAGACATTTAAAAGTTGTGTTTTAAAAATTGGATTTAACGGGTTTTTTTTCTAAAAAGCTATCGCTCAGACTTTTTTTATTGACTTATGATCATGCATTTTTGAGGAAAGGTTTTGGTGTCTTGTAGAACATTTTACGTAAGTTGTAAGCATCCATCAGAAGCTTAAAGGTTGCCCTCAATTCCAAACAAAATGTCTAAACTGGAGTGAGCCATGGTGGGTGTAGAGGAGGCAGAGTGTGAATTATGAGTTAAGTTGTGGGTCATCCCCTCACCCTGTCAGTAAGAGAAGCTGAGTTGTCAGGAGGAGCTCAGTGACTGTTAGGCCAGCAGCATGGCCAGGGTGGATGAGGCTGGAATGATACTGGTTGTTAACAAGCCATAATAGCTCTACTAATAACTGCTAAGCGTGTGTTTGGATTTGCAAGTCTTGGGCTGTTTTCATCAGTAGGAATAAGTGTTGTAAATCATGGCTGCTCTAAAATAGCAAGGCAATTCACTTGAGTGCTGTACATAGTTGCTCATGATGTGGTTGTTCACACACCAGAATTTATATATCTCTAAGGAATTCATTCAAAGGGGCCCCTGGGGAAGGTATGAATGCTGTTTGCTGCAGAGCTCCACGCTGGGCCTTCTTGCGGTCTCATTCTGCACACTCTCCCTGGGCTAGATTGCCCCTTCTCTATCTTCATCATTGTCTACAGGCCAAACACTCAGGGGGCTACGCCTCGAGCCCTCTTTTCTCTCCTGAGCTCCACAACCAGACCCAGACCTATGTCGACTTTCTCTCCCTCCCCATCCCACATGCCATCAACTGTAAAGTCTCAAGTCCCAACAACTTCTCAAATCCATCTACTCTCTGTCCCCATAATCAACACCTAATTGGTTGTACCACCATCTCTCTCTCTCCACACATCTGTTCTCCACACTACAGGCAGGATATTTTTGACATGTAAACATGATCAGTTACTTCAATGTGTAAAATCTCAATGGCTTCCCATTACCCTGGATGTTTTTCATTCCCTCCAACACACCACAGTCGCCCTAGACTCAGGTCTATGTGTAGGCGGTTCCCTCTACCTGGAATGCCGCCCCTTGTGTCCCTGACCCTGTCTCTGTCTCCTTCACTTCTACAATGTCACCAAACTAACCTACACTCATCCGGATGGTCTCTGCTGAAACATCACTTTGTTCCAGGTAGCTTCTCAAACTTCCCAGAGCAAGTTTATTCTCCAATGATATACTTCCATAGTACCCTGTACTCTCTTCCGTTGATAACTCAGGTCTTATTTGCAACTAGTTAGATTTAGGACATTCCCTACGGACCATAAGCTATATGAGGGCAGGACTGTGTCTTTTTTTCTCAAAAATTAACTCAACATATATTTATTGAGCGTTTACTATATGCTAAGCAATGTATACTAAATGGTTCCTTATTATATCTCTAATACCTAAGCGAGTACCTGATACTGGTGAATGCTGAATAAATTGTTTTGAAGAAATGCATAGATGAACAGATGAATAAGGCTATACATTTATGCCAAAGATGCTCAAGGACATTTTTGCCCCTGTCTTCACTTGACTGATTCAAATCTCTCTTTTTTGTGTGTGTGTGGAAGCAAGTGGGACAAGAATCACTCATGTGAAAGAAATAAATTACTCTCTTTTAGACCAGCTTGAAGTATATTCCTTTTAATATCCTCGATGGTGGCAAAATCTTAGTCTTGAAAGGACATTTGAATTTTAGACACAATTGTTTTCAAAAATTACTTAGAGACAAAGTTTGTGAGTTAGATATGGTCACATTGGTTTTGGACAAAAACAAATTGTGGCCATAAATCAAGGAGAACAATTTTTCTATGTGACTCATCAGCTGGATTTGGAGTTAGAGTATCAATTCATCTTCAGAAGGTAGAAAAGAAGTGCAAGTTGTTACTTGTGTTGACTGTGGGAAATTAGTGACGTCAACACCTTTAGTGATGGTGAGTGGGCCAAGAAGAGGAAAAAGGTAGAAATCTGCCTGATGCAGATGTGTTCACTAGCAGAAAATGCCAGCGGACAGCCTGAGCAAAGGAGGAGAGAGGACAGGTTTTTCTAAACAGTACAAAAGATGCAGTGGTTTTGAGAACTTAGTAAAAAGCAAGCATCCCTCTGTTCTTCAGAAAGCTGTGGGGCATTACTGTGTTATCACATAGGATATCACAGATGACATATGTGTTATGTCATAAATTAAAGACATAAAAGTGACAGAATGATTAGTGATCTCTTTTAAAGAAGCTATAGAAAGATATTGTCATATTCTAAATGCTAGTCTGCACTAGAAATGCCGAATAGGATTTTTTTAACTCTTTCATTTAATTATGCATGTCTCCTGAAATCAGATATTAAGAATCAAATAGAGGGGCACCTGGGTGGCTCAGTCGGTTAAGTGTCCAACTCTTGGTTTCAGCTCAGGTCATGATCTCAGGGTCATGAGATCAAGTCCTGCATCCGGCTCCACACTGGGTGTGGAGGTTGCTTAAGATTTTCTCTCTCTCCCTCTCTCTCTGCCCCTCCCCAAACCCCCACTCTGCTCCCACACTCTTGCTCTCTCTCTAAAAAAAAAAGAATCAAATAGAAATGTCCTAACCATTTCAAAAATATGGTTCCTGGGGTGCCTGGGTGGCTCAGTCGTTAAGCGTCTGCCTTCGGCTCAGGTCATGATCCCAGGGTCCTGGGATCGAGCCCCGCATCGGGCTGCCCGCTCCGCGGGAAGCCTGTTTCTCTCTCTCCCTCTCCCCCTGCTTGTGATCCTGCTCTCACTGTGTCTCTCTGTCAAATAAATAAATAAAATCTTTAAAAAAAAAAACAAAAATATGGTTCCTAACTAGAGGGTATTATGCTAAGCGAAATAAGTCAATCAGAAAAGACAAGTATCACATGATCTCACTGATATGTGGAATTTGAGAAACAAGGCAGAGGATCATAGGGGAAGGGAGGGAAAAATGAAACAAGACGAAACCAGAGAGGGAGACAAACCATAAGAGACTCTTAATCTCAGGAAACAGACTGAGGGTTGTCGGAGTGGTGAGGGGTGGGAGGGACGGGGTGGCTGGGTGATAGACACTGGGGAGGGTATGTGCTATGGTGAGTGAATTGTGTAAGACTGATGAATCACAGACCTGTACCCCTGAAACAAATACTACATTATATGTTAATTTAAAAAAAATTTTAAAAGAGTAATCCCTAAAAATTGAAAATAACATAAAAAATATACTGTGTACCCAGCTGATGTAATAATCATACAAAGTGGTACTAATCCCAATAACTTTAAAGCATAGTTACACTACTGTATATCCTTGTATGTATACACTTAAGAAAAAAATGTAAACAAAAGTTTAACTTTTATAATAATCATATTAATAACAAAAAAATATGGTTCCTAAATGGCACTTCAAAAGGTAACTTTAGTTACCTACAACGTTTCCTTTTTTGGAACATCTCATTCTCCAATATCACACCTGTTGGCTTTCCATCAGTCACATGATCCGCACATAGTCCAAGCTCGGTGTTTACCTGCTATCAGTTTTTTTAGCCATATTTGTAAATCACTGCATAATCCCTGAGGAAACTCAAAATAGTATTTGTGATGAGAAACTGTAATGGCTGTTTAAAAGTCTAATACTATAAGGATGCCTGGGTGGCTCAGTCGGTTAGGCGACCGACTCTTGATTTTGGCTCAGGTCATGATCTCAGGGTCCTGGGATCGGGCCTGGCATTCAGCTCTGTGCTCAGCGTGGAGTCTACTTGGATTCTCTCTCTCCCTCTGCCTCCGTCCCTCTCCCTGCACACTCGCTTTCTCTCTCTCTCAAAATAAATAAATAAAATCTTTTTTTAGAAGTCTGATACTATATATACTAATATATATAATTAATATACTAATAACTTGTCTTTCTTGAGGTCTTTGGAGTAAAGCCTAAAATCTTCAAAATCCTCTCACGTCTAGCTCAGCACTCTGCTCACAGCAGATGCTCAACAATAGTTCCCATGTTGAATTCTAAAGTCCGTTAAGATCATTCTAAATTCTAAAATAACTTCAGATTTCCTCTCTTACCCAGATACCAGATGAACACCAGCATCTTCAGCTTCTGCAGAACTGGCAATTGCAAATAGGTGATCAAAGGTCTCTCTAAACCACTGCTTCTGCTTGGGAATGGGTGTGTCTGTAACCACGGGGGAAAGCAAAGCAGAACAGAAAAAAAGTGGCGATGATAACTATGCTTCAGACAAGCCCCATCCTAGAAACTGGGAGAAAATAAAGTGGCAGAAAGGAACATTTAGATAAGGTACTATGTTGCGGTGGAGAATCCATCAGCAACCAGAGTTTTGAATGTTGACATATGCTGTTGACTTCTGTTCATGTAAAGATTAATCATCAGAGGGTAAATTGGCCAATCAGGACAAAATCTGATATATGAACCATCTGGAAGGTGGTCTTTGGCACTAGATAATATTCCAGACTTTGACAGGTCCATAGCCAATCTGAGCAGAAGTTCGTTCAGGCCGAGGGAGGTATATCCAGTTGGCCCCACAGTTGAGACGATAGAAGAAAGAACCTAGAACCTCTTTCCTGGGGCCTGAAAACAGGGTGGGTAACAAGGGAAGATCTGTGGGGCCCAGGGCAACCAGACCTAGAACAGACTATACATCAATAGGAAGCCCAGGTTCCTTACTCTCTGATACACGGAGATGAGACAAGGTTGGCATTATGGAGCTGAGCTCCTCAGGAAGGACTTGCTGCAGCCCCATGCAAGGCTGCCATTGCCACCAGCCCCCTCCACTCCATGGACTCATGCAATAGCTTAGGGTAGCATTCCCCGGGTCACTAGAGCACGTAGGGACCACACTAGGCACCACGTCTCTAGCAGAGTCCTGTGGATCAGTGCTCCCTGTCAGCCGGGCATCCCTGCCAGAACACAAGAGGTTGGACCCAGATCCTATCAGAGAGGAAATAAGGGTCATGGTTGAAGCCCCAAAATAGTAGTGTTTAGTGCAGGCACAGAGAGCGAGCATAATCAGGAGGCGCCAACAAATCCAAATGGGGTGAAGAATTTGGCCATCTGATCCGTAGGGAAAGGTCATGAGGGAGAATCGAGGGTCAGGCTAGGGACGGGGAACAATAATCCTGAGGGGTGCTATGGGCGGGGAGCTACAGAGGAGGCGAAGGAATTGAGGCAGAGAAGATGCTGGTAAGCTCTGCCTGGAGAGACGTCCCTAGAGTTCATGGTAGAGATGAAAAGGCCTCTGGAGACAGACTGCTCCCCAGAGTCCCCAGGTCAATGAGGGCATTTCAGTAGCAGGGTTTTATAACAACTTATAACAAGACTGCCAATAAACATTCCTTTAATGGTGGATCTGTGCTGTCATTGTTAAGCACATGCCTGTGTGAACTCACCACTGTCTTCCAAAACTGCAGATTGGGCCGCTGGCTTAGAAATAAGGAAGGAATAATAAGCTGCAAAAAGGAGCTAAATTAGACCTCACATGAATTATACCCCAATGATCTAAGCCAGTGTCTGGGGCTGTATTGAAACGCATCCCTCTGTTCCCATTTCAAACCTTAACAACAAAATAGTGGCTGCAACTCACATGCTGTAGGAGTCATCCCCAAAGAATGGACAATTCCAATTCAGCAGTGGATAGCACAAGCCAGCCTGGTGATCTAATTCATGTTCAAGTGCTGCTAAGAGAAAACTGTAGCTGGAGGAATGGTAGTAATCGCGATTGTTGCTACAGCACTTACCAGGCACTGTTCTAACCGCTTTATGTGTATTACCTTTTAATCCCCCAGCAACCCTGTAGGACAGGTGTGGTCCCCATACGGTACTGACACTTATGAGCACAGAAGATATCACTGTTATCACTGGGGTTGGTCTGAAAGAAGCCCAGAGAGAAGACTGAAGTCCTTATCTGGAACACCAGAGAGAAGCACTCTCTGATCTAGGGGCCCCAACCACCTAGCTGAAGGGTGAGCTCAGGCCTCGATGGCCTGCATGGACTCTTAGATGAGCCTCCTTCACAGATGATTCCATGACTATCACGCAGCCTTCTGACCACTCACCCAGGGCTGGTGTCAGCCAAGGGGTTCCTGGACAATGGACACAAGAACTCTGGTCACAAGAAAGGTGTCCAGAAAGTGTGAACTTGCATTCTGCAAACACACCAGGTTCCTGAGCTTATTTCCTGTGCACGTGTAACTCTGATTTAAAAAAATAAAATAAAATAAAAGCTAAAATTAAAGGGGGGGTAGAGTAGAAATGAGGAAGTGGAGACAGTGAGTATAAACCTCACTGGCTGCAAAATGATTTGGGGTTTTATTTAATGCCGTTTCCCTCCTCCTTCTATTTCATGTGAAGAATACAGAATGGAAAGGGTGTGTAAACATGTTTTTTAAAAAATCGATGCATCTTTAAGCCCGAATACATATGACTGATGGTTTGTATACTGGCTTAGAAGTGAGGATAGTTAGTCTCATTACAAGTAATTTCTGAGCTGGTGGTCATGATTGGTATTGGTGGACAGCCTTAGAATTACCAGTTGTGGTTGTCATGAGTGCTCTTCATCAAATACTTCTGGCTGGCTGCCTTCTGGGAGCCTTAGAGAAGTGGACTTCCTGGCCCCCTTCGGGGGGGGGGGAGCAGGGGACTAGTGCTGGCCAACGACCTGTCATCAGAAGTGATGAAAGTTGCTTCCTGGCCAGAGCCTTTAACTGCTAGGGTGAGACCCCCTCCCCCAGAGCTGTCTCCCCCTAGGCACAGGTACTGATGACATCCAAGACAGCAGCTACCCAGCCACTGAGGTCCCAGGTGATGAGCAACTGACCTGTGGTTCGAGCCAGAAACGAACCTTTGTCTTTTAAGCTGCTAAGGTTTGGAGGTTGTGTTTGTCCTGCAGTGGAACTGAGCCTTTCCTAACAGATGAACCGGGAAGAGGTTAAAACAGCATTACAGGGACATGCATATCCAGCTTTCCTTGTCCACAGAACGTCTGTCATATCTGACAGAGGAGCTAAAATCCCTCTCTTACCTGCATAGACATGAGGAATAAGCATGCCAGCTGCCACATCGCTTGTGGTATCAGGAGTGAACTTGTCTGAAATGACCGTAATGGAGCATCCCGGGACCAGTTTGGAAACGCACATGGCGGTAGAGAGCCCCACCACACCTGCCCCCACAACTGCGATCCGTACTGGATCCATGGGCCTGGGAGGAGAGATAGTGTGAGCTATAAACCTTGTTCAAGGGCTCTTCCATCCAGTACAAAGCCTGGCCCTGAGGACTCTTTCCTTAGGTCCACAGCTTCTCAAAATGAGGTCTTTCCCATCAGCATTTCTCATGGGATAAAGAGAGCCCCCTGTAAGCTCTCTTTCTGCTAAATGTTGGGGTATTGAACCACAAGGTCTCAATGGAGTTTTAGACATTACACAAAACCAGCCTGAAGTTGCCTTTAAAGGACACTACAGGTAAATGGGTTTGCACGGGGCCGGGCGGGGGCGGGGAGGATTTCTACTCATTCTGCCCCTTCTTAAACCACGTTTCCTGTGGGCATAGCCTGGAAAGCTTGGTGAAGTCCGCAAGGTGGACAAGAGATGCCATCTTTTCTCCCAGAAACCTCCTAGGAGCGGCCAGTGAGAGGACACGACCCGTGGGGCAAATTTGGAACTCCGCTCTTATTGTTTACAAACTGGTTTTTAGTTATAATGATGAGACAAAAAGTTTGAACAACTGAACCCTGCGTTCCCGTCTCCTGCCCCTCTAACTGGGAACCAACTCTCCTCTCCTCTCCCCTGCCTCTGTCACTGCTTTCCCACCCCACACCCCTCATCCCCCCGCCCTCTAACCCCCGTGCTTGAACCTAGATTCCTTCGTGCAGACTCAGGTACTGATTCAGTAATGGCAGTGGGGGGGGCACCCCATGTCCTGCTAGCCTCAACTCCCTCATCTGCAAGCCAGGCCATGTGAATTCTTTATTAGCTCCTTTGGGTTGGAAATAAGAAAGACCCACGGAGGTTATCTCACAAATGCAGCTCCTCCTGAGAGTCGGTATGGAAATGCAGGAGGCGGACATCCAGAAGCCCGAGACTGGCACCCAGCCTGGGAACTACAGGGTTGATGAGGGCCCGACACCCTCCCTCCTCCTCACCACTGAGCAGCAGGGGCCTGCTGAGCCTCGCTCAGCTGTCAGCTTCCCCAACTACTGTTGCTTTCCTGCTTGTCTTTCCACTTCTGTTCCCACTCTCTAACTCTCTCTGTGGGTCTCAGGCTGAAACTCCAGAGAGAGAAAATGCAATTATTCCAGTTGGCCAATGTCATCTTTATCAATGTTCTAGTACCAGGTGAGCTCACTGGGCTAAGCCAGCCTATAAATGTGCCTCTTGGCACAGTTGCCCTTTCCTGCAGATCATGGCTACCTGCCCATAAAATTCACCTTTCCCCTGGAGGGCGTTGGGCAGTTCTGCTGTGAGCAGGGCAAACATGGCAGAGCTCAGCTGTCAGTGGTTTCTTTTTTTTTAAAAAAAAGATTTTTATTTATTGAGAGAGATAATGATAGAGAGAGAGCATGAGAGGGGGGAGGGTCAGAGGGAGAAGCAGACTCCCCGCCGAGCAGGAAGCCCGACGTGGGACTCGATCCCGGGACTCCAGGATCATGACCTGAGCTGAAGGCAGTCGCTTAACCAACTGAGCCACCCAGGCACCCTGTTAGTGGTTTCTTCCAGCTCTGACAGTCTCTGGCTCCATGATAATTTAAAGTCCTCCAATGAGGTTTAATGTGTGTTATTTCTATGTCTCGCAGTATATGCATTTCCTCAGCCGTTAGTTAATCTGCTTCCTCCCCAGTGGGCTGGCTAGCTGAGAAGGAACAGGATTGCCAGGACAGAGGGAAGGTTCTGGGGCAAGGGAGAGACCAGTAGAGGGGTGGGGGCAAGCTGGAAGAGCATAGCCCCGCTCATGTCCCCTGGAGGAAGAAGGCACCCACATATCCCCTTGCTGGCTTTCCTATTTCACAGGCTCCCCTGCCCAGCAACTTTCTCAAAATAGCTCTAATAAATTAAGTTGAGAGGGAAAGCAATCTGTGGCTGAGAACAGCCAGCTGCCAGGGAGGAGAAAAGGGAGCCAGCAAGGTGGGTGCATCCTGGCCCAGTGACTTGTGAATCACAGTCACCTGATCCCATTAAGACAGCCCCAAACCCCCAGAGTACGTACAGAATGACCCCTGAGCTGCAAACAGAAGGATTCAAATACCTGTCTCTGAAAAAGCGGTCTTGGAACCCACAGAAGGCTCTGGCATCAACACTTGTTTTCCCAGTGAGCGCTTGGTCAGGTGCCCTGAGAGACAGAGGGAAAGTAAAACTGCTTCCCATTGGGGAGTTTATTGAGGACATTTCCTCTAATCTTCCTCTCCATTGGCCCATACCCCCGTGTCTCTGTAACTTAGTTCCCTGGAGAAAGGAGGGATTAACTTCATTTTGTAAGCTCCGTGGAACTGTGGCTCTGCCGAACCCCTGGGAGTTGGTCCACCCTCAGCAACTCTTCTCTTTCTAGTTTACAAACCTCTCCATCTTGCCACCAGTCTGGGACTTCTCCAACTGATTTGTAGGCATGGTAAATAACAGGTGAATCTGTCCAATTTCCAGCAAGCTCTGGCCAGAAGCCACACTGGTTTCCTCATTTGTCTCTTCTGGGTCAGCGGGTTGGGGCAGGAGTGGGGGTAGGGTGAGGGTAGACTAGTGTTGTGGATCACTAAGAAGACGACCTGATTGCAGCTGGAAAAATTACTCAGGAGATAATCGAGGATAAAAACCAAATGATTCTTTAGTCCAGAGATTCAAAAATTTGTTGAGTGTCCACCATGTGGTAGACACTTGAAAATTAAGAAGTTGTTGATGGGGAAGCAGTCTGACGAATCAAAATAATAATAATATTGTAACTAATATGTATTTAGCATTAATCATGGGCTACGTGCACATAGGACACATATAACACAACCACCCTCTGAGGTAGTGAGATACTATTATTATCCCCATTCTATAGATGGGTAAGTTGAGGCTCCAAGAGAATAAGGAAGAGCCCAAGGTCTCCTAAGTAACAAAGCCCAGTCTGAGTGTCAGACCCCAAGGCTCAAGGTCTTAACCAAAGTGCACACTTTGGCATCGAGACCTGTCTGTTTTACCTGAGCAAGTCACCTAACTTCTGAGTTTTGATTTCCCCTTTTGAAAATTGAGAGTGAGCTAATTTCTCTTATAAGTTGTTGTAAGCATCTGCTGAGTTAAAATATGTAACATTCTTTGTAAGTGTGGCATATATATTTTATCGAGCACCTGCTATAAAATCAACCAACATTTATGGAGCATTTGCTCTGTCCAAAGCATGCTGCAGGGACTACAAGAGATTTAAGGATTTCTAAACTGATGTTTTCTCCCCTCAAGAATGGAAACAAGGCAGAGTAAGACAGTCCTTTAATATGTAGCAGTTACTGTAGGTGATGTGGGGGCTCAGAGAGAGGGAAGCATGGTGGACCCACGTGGCCAGTCCAGGAGAGAGGATGGGAAATGAGGAAGGTCTCAAAGAATCAGTGGGATGTGGATGGACAAAAAAGAGGAGGGAGAGAATTATCAAGAGGGAGGAGAAGGTGAGCAAAGTCACAGAGGCAGGAAGTTTCAAGAGAGCTGAGGAAGCAGCATGTGTCTCCAGGGGGAGGTATGCGTGAGAGCAGAGTGTGACAGCTGACCAAGATGGAAGACACCATTTGAAAAAGCAATGGGAGCCATGGAGGATACCTGAGAATGCTCCTTAATCCCTGCCCAGGGTAGGACTCTACTTTCCTCTGAAAGCAAGAAGAGGAAACATTTAGAAATGAAACCAAGAACACAAGCTGTGTGTATAAACGGCTAATAGGTCTTTTATTTTTTGCTCCACAGAACTGTAACCATATCGCCTGAAAGAGGGGTCATTTGGAAAACTGAGAGGAAAACTGAATTAGGTGCGGGGTGCTTGGGTGGCTCAGTCGTTGAGCGTCTGCCTTCGGCTCAGGTCATGATCCCAGGGTCCTGGGATCGAGCCCCGCGTCGGGCTCCCTGCTCGGCGGGGAGCCTGCTTCTCCCTCTGCCACTCCCCCTGCTTGTGTTCCCTCTCTCGCTGTGTCTCTCTCTCTGTCGAATAAATAAATAAAATCTTTAAAAAAAAAAAACTGAATTAGGTGTTATTGAGGGTGGGAGTAAAAGGGAGATCAGGGGCCATCCAGTGGGGTCTTGTTTTATCATTTTATAGGCAAGTGGCTGAGGTCCAAAAAGTTGAAGGGACCCCCCACACACACCAAGATTGCAGGTGAGCTCAGCATCACACTCCTCCCCAGTAATTTTTCAGAGACTTTTTATCGCAGGCTCTAGAGGTCCACAGGGCCTCCCTTGTGCTGTGTATTGGAGCATGGTCCCCCAGCCCCTCCTGCTCTGCTCTCCATGGGCGTCAATGGCTTGTGATGTGTTAGCCTTGCTGGTGTGTTAATCCGCCAGTAAATAAAGAGCCTCAAACCAACAGAACTTGAATGTTTTAGAAGGATATTAAGGAAGCAAGGCTCATGGGGTCAGGGATTCAGCCATGTAGGCTACAGGTTGGGGTAAGGAAACAGGGAAGGACTGAGCTCAGGGTGACTTGATTCTCTGATACATTGGCCAGCCCTGACTCGAGACACGGGGGTAGGGCAGAATCTATAACTGAACCCTTTCTCTCTGTAAAATAATTTGACTTTCAAGATTCACTTACTGGAACATCCATGAAAATCTCCTGATGGAGTAGGTAAGCCTAGGGAGAGGCAGGGAATGGATGAGGAAGATGAATTTACTTAGGGAATTAGCAGTTGTCAGTAAAAACTGGTGCAATGTGGACTTTAGAGATAAAACAAGCAGCTGTTACTGACTTCTGGCAAATTCAGATAATTCATCTCTGTTGGGGCAAGTTACCATGGACTCTGGCGTCCATGGTCAGCTTAAACAATCTTGAATAAGAAAATATTCCTCTTCACCACCTACAGGAATTTATGAAGTACCCCCTTTGGATATGTCATTTTATAGAATAAACCCTTTGTGTTTAGCATGCTTTCAGTAAGTATTTCATAAGCATGAGAGAAAGGCCACAGAATACATTCAGAGTATATTTTCAATATGAACTTCCCTAACAACACAGTGATAGGAGGAGGGGCAGACTCAGCTTTTGTGGGGCCTAAAGTTTATACAGTTTTTTGGTTTTTTTTTTTTTTTGAAGTTTATACAGTTTTCAGAGTCCTCTATAAGAAGAAAATTTACAAAATCATTAGAGAAAAAAATGCCTCTGGTCACTTTGATATCATCTGACAGAGGGGAAACGTGACAGAAGGAAAACAGAACGGAAGGAGACAGTGGTCTTAACTGATTGCAGTGAATTTATCTTACTTTTGCAAAACTTACAAAATTTTACAAAAACGTCTGACCAAATGAACCCATTATGGAGGTCTCTCACAAGAGCCTGTGTGAGGGAGGGAAGCGAACCTGAAGTTCATGCTCTTTTGGCTTCATAGGAGGCATTCGCTACAGCTATTGTGAGCCAAAATCAGTCGCCAGAACTATCTGAATTGCAGAGTCCTCAAGAGAGAAACAACACGTGTTGGAGGGCACGATCAACCCAGGACAGTGACAGCGTGCTGTAGTATTGACGGAATGGACCTCCAACGCCTACTGGCCAAGACCAAGACAGGGCAGGACACCTGCCACACTCCCTGCCCGAGCGGTGGAATCATCTACAGTACGGAGCAAAGAGAAACAGCATCAGAGCTGGATCAGGGTGGATAAGTAATGTGGATATAGTATCTCATCTTCACAGTCCCGTGAGGGACATCTTACTTTCATCCTGAATTTTTACATGAGAAGGCTGAGATAAAGAGAGGTTGATTTGCCTAAGTGGGAGGGCGTTCTTCCCCCCACTAGCCTCTACCACCTCTCACAATAACTGCCTGTTGAAGTCAGGTGGATGCCTAGGCCTCCGTTGAACAGATCTGGTGACAAGGTCACCTGCCTCAAGTTCACCTACTTGTGTGTGGCTTGTTCTCTGAGCTTCCCGGTGCTGCAGTAAAGTACTCCTTGAAATATTTACAACTAGAGACAGATCTGATGTGCCAGGACTTGGTTCCAACTATTAAAGATATCTAACATCACTATTTTTCAGGTGTAAAATCAGAAGGCTGTGCATATTGAGAAATGCTGGAGGAACAAAGTATGTTTGGCCTCCTGTATGACTAATATTTATAATTGTTATGATGAAAAGCCCAATTTTTTCCCAATACAGCTTTTTTTTAATCCCTACTGATTTAAAAACATTTTTTTAATCGAGATTGTTGGATATAACAACAACATAGAAAAACCAATCACCTCCCTTGATGCCAGCAATAAGCAGTAGAAAATATATTAGAAACTCAGCACTGCTAGTGAAAAATATATATGCCCCAAAATAAGTAGAACAAGAAATGTGCATGATTTGTGAATTGCACTTCATTGAAAGACATTAAAGATAACCTGAGTAAACGAAGACGTAACCCACGATAATGGATGGAAGAGTCCCTACCAGGAACAAGGTAAATTTTCCCTAAATTAATCTAAAAATTCAACTCGATTCAAGTTGAAACCGTGCCGGGCAGTTTCCGTAGCATCGGTGGGAGTGTGGGCTCCTGGATTCCTGGTCAGCAGCAGAAATGTATTTCTGCACGCGCAGTGGAAGCCGAGAATAGAGGCTTGGGGGCTCCCAGCCCAGCGCGGGCAATGGCTTCTTGGCCTCTAGCTAACTTCTCCTTCTCCATTTTGTTCCACCAGTCTTCCCCACACTGTTGTAACTAATTCCCGGTATTAAATTCTTCTATGCCGGAAATAGCTCGGAGGGTTTCTGTTTTGCTGACTGGACTCTTACTAATACAGAAACACGTACATGGGTGCTACAGACTGAACGTTTGTAGGGTCCGACGAGGCGGAAAGAGCGGGGTTCTCGTGATGGGGTTAGTACCCTTCCGAGGCACCGGAGAGCTCACTCTCTCTCTCTCCTCCCAGCATAGGTGCACGGAGGAGGCCAAGTGAGCACACAGAGAGACCCTGGCTGCCCGCAAGCCAAGAAAGAGGCCTCAGGATGAAACCTACCTTGCAGGCATCCTGAGCCTGGAGCCTGGAGCTTGGAGCCTCCAGAACTGCGAGAAGTATCTTTCTGTGGTAGAAGCCCCCCAGGCCGTGGTATCTTGTGATGGTCGCCTGAGCAAACTAGTACGGATCATAAAAAGAAAGTCAAGAAAATATCAAAGATGAACTGAGAGGAAAAACCTAAATATCAGTAGAAAAACAGGCTGAAGAGAAAGGAAAAAAAGAAAAAGAGACACAGTAAGAGGTGAGAGGAAGGATAAAGAAATATCTCCCTCTCATATCCTCTTGTTGATTTGTTTTCTTTCACAAAGGGAGAGAGGTATGGGGGGTTATTTTTTGTTTGCCAAGTGAAGAACTGAGGAATTATTCAGGGAACTGAATTAATATAAAAAGCCTAAATAATTCAAGTCAAATCCCTTTTTTCCTCTTAGTAATGCTTTTTATTTTTTAATAAATAAGAGCAAGACAGAGCAGAGAGAGAGCACAAACAGTAGGGAGGGGCAGAGGGAGAGGGAGAAGCAGGCTCCGCACTGAG
Source organism: Neomonachus schauinslandi (assembly GCF_002201575.2). Lineage (NCBI taxonomy): Eukaryota > Metazoa > Chordata > Mammalia > Carnivora > Phocidae > Neomonachus > Neomonachus schauinslandi. The sequence goes on along the minus strand of NC_058410.1, from coordinate 50,737,002 downwards.
TGGGGAGCCTGATGCGGGCGCTCAATCCCAGGATCCTGGGATCATGACCTGAGCCGAAGGCAGACGCTTAACCGACTGAGCCACCCAGGCGCCCAATAATGCTTTTTAAACAATTGTATCTATATAGTTGTCTTAATCCTCCTTTTACTTGCCTCTGCTCCTGACACTAATACTTCACCAATTCTAATATATTAGACATAGGCATATCCAACAGCTAAATTTCAAGAGCAAAGAAAAAAATTATGATGAAACCATAGGAAAGAAAAATCCCAAACCTATGGCACACTTGTCTGAAATGTGTTCCTCTAACAGGTAAGGTAATGCCATAATTTCGCTGTTGAAATATTCAGGATATTAAAGTGAACGTATGTGCAAAATACGGTTTTAGGTGAAGTTGGGGAAACAAAATTTAGTACTTAAAAAAAGAGTGAAATCTTCCTGTAAAAAAGATTTTTCAAGGCAAAAATACTTATTATTTTTTTTTTTTTTACATTGGTAACAGATCCAAATGGTACTTAAAGTCAGTTTCCTGTATGATCTGCAAACAAAAATTTCGCAATGCACTAAAATGCCACAGCTTCTCTGTACTGTGCAGGAGACTTAGGGAGAGAATTTGGCAACTTTAGGAAAGATAAGAATGTCAGAATAGAAAACTCATGCCTGGCCCCGAGCAGACAGGTGCCCTTTAACTAGACCTGACACAAAACACATTTGTATGCTCATTCAAGCCCTCTTGCCTCAGGGTGCAGGGAAGCAAGAGACCTTTTTCTGTAGCTATTATTTTTATGGTTAAATTATGAAGACAAACATTTTTTGACAGGACATTTTTTAAAGATTTATTTAAATGAGAGAGAGAGAGAATCTCAAGCAGACTCCCCACTGAGCGTGGAGCCCAAAGTGGGGCTTGATCCTACGACCCTGAGATCACGACCTGAGCTGAAACCAAGAGTCAGACGCTTAACTGACTGCACCACCCAGGTGCGCCGACCGGGCATTTCTGAATAAAATTTGAATTTAGAGCTATGATTCTCGTAAGAGGAGAAGGAATATCAGAAATAGAATCTTCAAGGGGCTTTGTTGAAAGCTCCCATGCCCTCTCTTCCCAGTCCCCAGGGGGCAGGGGGACCCTGGTCCTGATGGGAGGGTGTGATACTCTCTCGGGCCTGCATGGCTGGAGGCAGGGGGACGGTTGAGAATCAATAACATTTAAGAACAAATAGGGAGAAATCTTTTATGGCAGTAATAAAGCAGTGTAAAAAAATGAGAATTCTCATCTTGGTTTTATTTCTTTTACTTTTACAAAACAATTGTCTTAAGATTTTCTTACAAAAAAATTTTAAAAGACATACAAATGACATTCAGGAGATGAGAATAATATTCCTCTAATATGAAGTCATTAAAGTAAACACAGCACATTTATTCACCAAGACCAGAAACCTCGGAGTCAATGACTTCCATTTTTTCCAACACAGTATTTTTGGTTGTGGGAAATAATTTGCCTGAACTCTCTTTTTCTGTATCCTGTTTGGCAGCCTCCTCCCAAGTCGTTGCCAGAGGCATCCCCATGGTTTCTGGAAGCATTAGCGATAGCACTCCACTTATGAAGGCCAAAATCCCAACCAGCAGCTAGAAGGAATTAAAAGAACAATAATAAGTGACATATCGAGAAAGAAACGTATCCTTCAGAGAATAATAATTCCTGAACTTTTTCAGAGGGCAATAACATTAAATTGGATGCAACAGTTGTCATTTTTACTCCCCGGGGAAACCTTGGGTTCCTTATGCGGTCCCGCAGGATTGCCCTTCGTTAATCCATTCATTGACCACCATGGAGACCTACTCAGTAAATCCCAGTTGGTGTCTAGATCAGTGCTCTTGCAGGCACCATCCTAGGAACTGCGCAGAGAAAAAAGTCCCTGTCCCATCTTCCCAGACCCCAGAGAAACCCAGCAATTGAAACTTGGGGTTGGGACTTCATGGTCAGAGACTATCTTAGTCAAACTTTTCCCTGCCCCCCAAATCGGTACATGATCAATATCAACAGATGACACAGATGAATGAATGAATGAATGAATAAATGAATGAATGAATGCACAGACGAATGTTTCAATGAACCAAAACCTACAGAATTTAGGGAGAACCAAACAAAGGCAAATGGAAACTAACTGCTACTTTGGGGGGTAAGGGTCCATCTGATTTCCTAAAAAATTCAGTATTTCTTTACTTTCCAAATTCTCACACCAAAAAGGCAACCTTTTAGATTAGCACCAAGGTGTTTGCCTTTAAAAATGCAAATCACATTATCCCAATTTTACCTCAATTTAAAAAACAGCAATTCGCATTAAGAATTAAAGTCTGCATATCTATCCTCAGTTGATCCTTATGAAGATCCTGGGTGGATTCTAGAACTAAATCTCTACACAGTCTATAAAAGTGAGTTCCATCCTTACATAATTTAAACGCCTCCAGCCAAAATTACTGCCTGGGAAGAGCCCATAAAAATAAAATAAGGCATGGTTTTCCTGACAGATCTACACACTTGGTGCTTTTACAACCTCGGAGAAGGAGAAACCCGCAGCACACAGTGCTTCGGTGGCCTGATGCAAGGCCCCAGTAACACACGGGACCCGGGAAGATGGGTTTTTATTTTGTTTTGCCGAACTCTGATGACCCTAACTTTTAGAAATACTTGAGCAAGCTTAGAAGCAGTCACAGAATTTAAAGCAACATTCCAAAGGATGCTTAAAGGCCTCTTCTGGTGCTTCCAGACGTAGCAGGTCTACCCACTGAATAAGTCTAAACCAGAACTAGAATCACTGGAAGGACCAAATCAGGACTGGATTTTTCTTTTTGGCTTGGCAGTGAGAAGGATAGGCAGGACACAAACCCATCACCCTCCACCTCCCTCCTCTCTCTCAGCATAAGACCTGGTCTCCTGCCACCCAGACAGCTCCCTCCACCCCCTCAAGCATCCTCACAAGCCCCTACCCCTTGTTCCCCACCTCTCGCTCCCCCTTTACCCTCTCCAGACCCCACTGCTTCTCACCTCCAAGGGCTGGCGGTGGGGGGGGGGGTGTTTGGAGGGGGTAAGTGTTCCTCTATCAACAGCCCTCCCTCCTCCTCACATGTTTTTGACCTTTTCCTTTCTACCAGTTACTTTCCTTCAGCAAAAATAACAGTTCTTATAATCTCCGTGCCCACTCCACCTGGGAACTTATTCCTGCTACCTGTGTGAACTCGGTTACTTAAACTTCCTGCTCCTCAGTTTTCTCATCTGTAAAATGGAAATAGGAGTAGTACCTGCCTCAAAGGATGGTTGAACGAATTAAATTAAATGACCCATCTAAGGCACTTAAAACAGTACCTGTCCACACGGTAAGCAGTTGATAAATGTGACCCTATCATTCAAAGAAGCCAGAGAGGCCCCCAGCCTTGGCCCACGCCGCCCAAGTTGCTGGCCCGTCCGCAGGCCCTCTCCTGCCGTCCACGGAAGCTGCTCTTCCCAGGCCACAGACTCCTAGCTGCCAAACCCAACACACCCTTTCCTGGCCTATTCCTTCTTAGCTGCCGTCCTCTCCCGCCGTTCTCTCCTCCTCTCCTGCTGCGGGGTCCTGGTCACATCCCCACCTCCCTGGCTGCAGCACCTGGGCCCTCCTTCCATCACACCTAAAATGCCATTGTTCCTCTGCCCTTGAGCCTGCTCACCCCCCCTCACCGCTTCATAAACCCACTCCCACACCCACTCCTGTGCCCTGAGCTCCAGACCCGGAGAGGCAGCTGCCTCCCAGATGCCTCTGTTGGCCGAGCGGCAAGGGCCTCCCACTCACCACACACAATCCCAGTGCACTGTCCTTCCCCAGGTCAACCTGTCCCTCCTCCTGAATGGCTCTGGCACCGCACCCCCCCACACACACTCCCTACCTGCAGCACACCCAGCTGGTCACCAGGTCCTGTGGATGCGACTTTTCCACCCTGTTGTCTCTAAGTCACCCTTAGCACGAAGGCGTTTCCCTTCTGACCTCCTTTGACATCCCTGCCTGTTTTTCTAGATGATTCCTGACTTCCATAACCCACCCTGGTGTGAGCAATGAGCTGGACCCCAAACCCAAACTGGCCCTGTTCCTTTTTCCCTGTAAGCCTTTGCCTTCCTGTTCCCCCTGCCTTGAATTCCCTTCTCTCTTTCTCCTCTGGCCGACTCTTACTGGCCCTTCCAGACATAGATTGAAGGTCCCCTCCTCCAGGAAGCCTCCCCTCTGGCCCTAGCATGGGTTGGTAGCCCTCTCCTATAACCCAGAACCCTAACATTCCCCATGTACAGCCCTCATCTCTGGGGCTTGGGATGGTTTGCTCTTCCGCCTTCCCCACCACACTGGACGGACGTTTCTCAAGACAGAGGCTGTTTCTTTCATCCCTGCTCCATAGCACCTAACAAGGAGTTAGTTCAAAAACAACACTCAGTAAGTCTTTGCCAAACTCATTGAAGAATACAAAACTGATAGGCATTAGTGTCCGCTTGTTTTTTAGATTACTCAAAAACAATGGTCGATAATAAAAGCATCAGAATGAGTGATTTTCACGTGCTTCTTTTTGAAAGAAAAAAACATGAACTTATCTCCTAGATCAGCATTTCCATTCCTCCGAATGAAAATATTGGCTCCCTAGGAAGTTTGACACCCATAAATAAGCTTAATGAGAAATTTTATAATTTATTTTCTTACTCATTAAAAACAACAAGCAACATCTGTTGCATCCAGAGGAAGGATATTCACAGAGTATCTCTGCAAATACACACAAGACTCTGCTGACAGAGGTTGTCTTGGGGAAAGGGGACTGGGGCACTCAGGGTCAGGGTGGAGGACCTTATTTCTCTGCATTCCCTTTTGTACTGTTTGTTTAACCTGTGTGAAAGGCATGGTATTTGGGTTTGAATCCAAGTTCTGTCACCTCCGTGACCTTGGGCTACTAATTACTTTCTACACATCAGTCTCCTCATCTGTAAAATGAATCTGCATTCTATGAAGACCAGTTTTTGTAGTTTAGCATAACAAGTGCTATTTAAGTGCCTGTTAAATAAAACTTAAAGTCCCTTTTGACTCCATAGCCCCTAATTGACTATTATGGATGTCTTTTTTTTTTCAAAATCTTTATTTTGTTTTAGTATTTTTATAGCAGTTTGCTTTTATAGATTTATCTATCTTCTTCTGTGTGTTTCAGCTTATTGGTTTCAAAAATGCCTTTTCCACTTTTATCTCCTATTTATTTAATGAAGAGCACAAAGAAGATGCTTCTAGAAAAGCCCATGCCCTAAAAAAGTATGGTGGACTCTTCCCTGTGCAGGCCAGACAGCACGTATCACTTCTCAACCTCAGAGTCAGCCCCTGAGAGATGCTGGCATCCCAGCACCGCAATTAAGCAAACTTGACCGAGTGCCTGTTACTGGGACGTGAGAGAGATCCAGGCTAAGCCAATGATTCCCAAAGAGTAGGTGCACACCACCTGTGTGTGCAAGGTGATTTTTTTAGAGAGCACCACACGCTTTGTTCTATGGTGAACAAAGTATCTTGTTACTTTACTTTAGAAAAACATACGACTAGCATAACAGCCATGATTTCGCTGATGATATTGCTGAAGACAAAGCTAATTTTAAAAAGCCAGTCTATTTGATTTAAAATAACAATTAAGTGATAACATGAGCGGCACACAGAGAGAGGGAAATGCTTTGCCGGATGCAGTTGGGATCCCAAGTGCCCTGTCCTGCCAGAGTCCAACAGCTTAACTAGGGGGACAAAGACACATGTGCAGACCATAAAGCCGGACTGTGGCTCCACGTGGGCTGGGAAAGCAGCAGACGAGAAATGCTACACAGATAGTGTGGAAGGGAGACGTGGGGGCGTGCGATCCGGGTGTCTTTCTCAGAGAAGTGGGGTTTGCTCTGTGTCTTCAAGATACGCGCAAGTTTAGCAAGGGCAGTTGGGAGAAGGCTTCTCTGCAGAGGGGATGAGGCACAGGAGGAGGGCGGTGCAGCGGAGAAGGAAGTGGGTGAGGAAAGGAAAGAAGACGGGTGATTTGCAGGGGTTCCATCTGGAAAGGACTTCAATATCCAGCAGAGCTCGGATTTTCTTCTACCCTGAAGGTGACGTGGCAGTCAGGCCAGAGCTGTGGTGTGGCAAAGTCTTCTGATGGGGTCGGGGGAAGCGCAGGGAGAGGATCTGGGAGGCAGAAGGTGGGGGCCATTGAACTGGAAGCAAGCAAGCTGGGGCGGTTTTGAGAAGGAAGGTGAGGGTTTGATGTCATGGATGGGGAGGATGGGGGAATAGAAGAACAGGGCAAATAAAACACAGATGCTCAAGTGTCATGCTGCAGGCCGCTGACTTCTATTCCAAAGTGGGGGGCAGAGGACACGGGCGTTAAGGCACAGACCAGTCCTATCTGGGAAAACCTGACTCTGTCGTGAGATACTCCAGGAGAGTATCCATGAGACCAGGGGAAGGATGGGTTTGCAGCGTGGAACGGAAGTCAGAAAGGAAAAGAGGTTATCCATGCAGGGACTGGGGAGGACAGCCCGGATGGCTCCCAGAGAATGAGTCTAGTTAAGGGAAAACCAGAAAAAGAATGAGGAGTACTGAAGGCGAAAGAGGACAGCCTAGAGACAGCGTGGCAAAGAAGTCCAGGAGAGGACACGTGGAGGAAGCGGGAGAGGGCCGGAGATCCCGGGCTCTCCCCTAAGTCTCCCAGCACCCTAAGCCCCCACCCCTGCCTGTCTCCCACCTTCCTCCTGACCAGAAGCCTCCCCCATGAAGTGCCTGTCAAGTCTCAGGTAAGCTGGAGACCAGACCCCTAAACCTCTCCATCCTCCAAGCAGCAGGCAGCCTCCAGGATTCACCTTGACGCGCAGGCACACGGTGGGAACCCAGAGCCCACGGCGGGATGGGCCAGCTGCCTGGGAGGCCACGGAGACCTGAGCTCTCCCTCCGCAGCCTCAGGAGCTGGGTGGCCAGAGGTCCTCCCACAGAAGACACAATTGCACTTAACGGCTCACGGGAGGCCAAAGGCGATCGCCCAACACAAAACAGCAACCACCGCCCTCCTTACCAACCGCGGAGCTGGTAATAAAAGTTCCCATAAACCGCCATAAGTGAATTATAAACTGGCTTCCAAGAAGTACAAAGACAGAAGGCAGTTAGCTGCTCCGCCTCTCTGCTGTCTCAGTTCTCTGATTCACACCTGTGGTAGGAAGGTCCAAGCGCTGGAGAGAGAAACCCAGAACGGGGCCACGATGCTTCCCACACGGCTCACCATGCTGCCGCTTCCCACGGCCAGCGACCTGCAAACAGGAGGAGCATTAACACGGCAGCCAGAAGGAAAAGAAAAAGAAAAAAAGACTGCAGCCGGATCGGAAGCCGAGCAGAGCCCACGTGCGCGCGGGGGGGAGGCTTCTGGTCAGGAGGAAGGTGGGAGA
>NC_058410.1:50664593-50729143 GCF_002201575.2 Neomonachus schauinslandi | reverse complement strand
AGTAGATCGGAAGGGGGTCGTGGAGGGGGGGGGGGGGCCTGCAGCCCCGCCCACACTCCCAGCGGAGAAGAAACATAATAAAACTGAAGCTCGGCCCAATATACTGGAAAATAATTTTACACTAAAATTTTGAGAATCACTTGTGATTTACATCCACATTCTGTGCAACAGTGGTATATACAAGCATATGGATCGTTCAAGACACTTCAAGACCAAAAAAATAAAAATAAAAATAAACCATTCTTCCTTTGCTATGCAGATGAGGCCCTTATGTATATTCGTTCAGTCTAACATTGAGAACAACATTGGTCTTCTAGAGCAGGAATTTGTTTGCAGTAGGGAATGGACGGGAATGGGGAAGAACAAAAGATTTCTATCTATGGAACATTCTATTTCAACTTTTTAAAGACAAGCAGTATCTTAATGTGCTTTTCTTTAAAAGCTATATAAGGTAGCCTTATGGAATGTCTAGTAAGAAGGAAAGAATGTGCTTTTAATGTGAATGAGTATCTCTTTTTAAGCCAAGGAGAGAGGCCCCACACAGGAGAAACCAAATCAGCCAAACACCTTGATCTTGGACCTCTAGCCTCCAGATATGTGAGAAAATAGATTTCTGCTGTTTCAGCCACCCAACCTCTGGTGTTTTGTCATGGAAGCCCTAAAAATTAAGACAACGGACATCAGAACATTAAGAGACACATCCTAAGAAAATTAGCCTTGAGTCATACGGAGAGTCAGTGTAAGTCAATTGTACTTGAGATTATAGAGTGTGATTTCACAACAATTTCTTTAATATCCTTGCTAATGGGGTGTAGACAAAGCCTCAGATTCAGAATTAGCATCATTGTGTGACTTTCCCATATCTCAGAGCTCCAGCAACTGCTACAGAAAGAAAGCATTTCTACTCAAAGGTCAAATATAATGAAACGACGTGTAAGCAAAACATAACAAGAAAACAAAAGAAAAATAAGTAAGTCTTACCTTACCATGGTTGGATACAGCTCTGCCGTATAAAGGTAAATGAGGCCAAACGATGCCCCTATGGCAAATTTTCCAGCCATAGTCACCACCACAGTCCAAACAAAGTAATCCTGAAAAACCATATGTTCGCAAAATAGACCATCATGAGTAATATTTTTAAAAGAAAATATAAAATCTTAATTATTATTTAAAACTTTCTAATTATCCAATATTGTTCAGAACAATGAAAAGTTTTATCTCTGTTTGAATTTATTTTGTAATCTCTACTCATAGTCTGTAAAAGCTTTTCATCTCCCTGAAATTTAGAGAAAAGTTTAATTGTGCCTCCCCTCCAGCCTTGGAGATGTCAAATGACCCAATTAGAAAAGCCATCTGCAGAGACTGCTATGAAGTGAGACACGCCCAGATGGTGCTGGTTCCAGTAGTAATCGACCCACTCCTTCTGGAATTGATCCAAGCAGAATGAATCAAAGAGCCATAAAAACAAATTGGGCCCTTTGTGACAGTAATCCTCTAGCTTATAAATTATTTTCAGAAAATAATTGGAAAGTGATAACTGAGCTATTAAAACAGATTTATTTTTTTTTCAACAGTGATACTTCTCCGCGACTCCAACTCAGTTTCTGCTGTCCCTGATGTGCTCCACGTCCAGCTGTGGCTCACACAGGCCTCCCGCATTCCATCTTTCCTCTCCTCTCCTGTCTGCCCGCTGGATGTGGAGACCCAGGGGACCCTGCGGTTCGTGTGTTGAGGATGGCAGCCCCTTTGTCAACCTGAACCCCTGAATGACTCCGTGGAGCCAAACACCCCCTCACCACTCCCACCACTACCAACCAGGTACACCTATATCAAACTTTCTATGAGCAAGAAATAAATATCTATTATGTGAAGTCCCTGGGACCCGATGATGTCTCTAATAAAGCAACCAGTGTCACCTTGTCATCGTGATTCCTGCGTGTTTGTTGGATGAATCTGTTGACAGTATCTGTTGTAGACAGTGTTTGTTGAATGAATTAATGTAACTTGAAAAACACTGAAGGGTGTTTACACTGCCATTTGGGGAGAAACTTCATTAGAAGGAAGAAATTTGTGGTTAAGAGTTAGTGCCGTGTTTCTAGAAATCCCCATCAGCTACTCTCCTGTTTTCCCCATTATCACAGGGGCTTAACCACTATCGAACTCAAACGCTCTGGGGTTCCCCTAAATATTCACCAGCTAGCTTCAGAGACAGCTGCCATCAACTCAACTAGTATACCTGTAAACCACTTTAAAAACAAACAAAAAGAGGTATGGATGAAGTTCCCTCAAATTGGCAGCAAACCCCCTGGCCCTGAGTAGTTTTACTGCATTCATATTAGTTGTGCATCAATCAGCTGGAAATTTCAGTTACATAAAACATATGATTTGCCAACCTTGAGAATTAAGTGAAGTATTACTATAAAAAGAAGTCACTGGTTAAAGTAAATTTCAAACAATATGCAAAACTTAACATGCCTTGCTCTAAATGGTGAGATACTATTACTGAATAATTATATAATCCTAGAGAAAATTATAGAAAGTATTTTAAAGTATTGTTAGAGTGACCATATTTTCCAAATCAAGAATGAAAACACAGGTTCTGATAACATTTTGCGGGGAGAAAGAGGAGGCGCACTTCTGGATGCAAGAGTTACATAGGAATGGGAAAGTGGGTTCAGTAGTTTATGGCAGTATCTCTCAGTAGGAAACTGCATTTTTAAGAACAAGCTCCTTGAGGGATTTAGGCATACTCAAAATTGGAAACAACTAATCTACTGCAATGAAAAACAAGACTATTTAAATGGAAACAGTCCTGAATATAAAACTCATTGTAGGGCGCCTGGGTGGCTCAGTCGGTTAAGCGACTGCCTTTGGCTCAGGTCATGATCCTGGAGCCCCGGGATCGAGTCCTGCGTCGGGCTCCCTGCTCGGCAGGGAGTCTGCTTCTCCCTCTGACCTTCCTCCCTCTCATGCTCTCTGTCTCTCATTCTCTCTCTCTCAAATAAATAAATAAAATCTTTAAAAAAATAAAAAAATTAAAAAATAAAACTCATTGTATCCTTCAGATGTCTCTATTGGCTTCCTCCCTCCTTCAGGTTTCTAATCAACTGTCACCTTCTCTGAGAGGCACACCATCCTCGATCATCACCCTGGATAAAATAAACACATGTGTTACACACACACACACACATTCTCCATCCTTCATCCTGTTTTGTTTTTCTTCATACTTATAGAAACTTGATTCACTGTGTGTCTTCAGCACTTAGGACAACACCTGGCACATAACAGATTCTGGATACATATTTGCTGAATGAATGAATGTTTAAGATAATAATAATCACTGGAAGACATGATCAACTTTCCTCATTCAGGACCATTGTGTTTACAAAATACAACATTGGTCATCCCTGGGAAGTGGGATTATGGGCTTTTTAAAAAGAGAAAACACTTTTTTCCTTAATTTTTTTTTAATAATGAACATGTATTACTTACATCACAGGGAAAGAACAGTTTTTAAAAATATATTTTAAAATATTATGTATATACTCTGTCCATATGTCTGAATTGATCTTCATCCTTACTGTCATAGTATAACTAACTAACCATGCCTTCAGTAAAACATAAAAATAACTCACCTTGGGGATCGCCATAACCACACCACAGAGCAGTGCTCCTGAGATAAGGGAGAAGGCCAGAATGTTTCTTCTCCCTATACTGTCCATCCCCCAGCATATGAAGACATAGGCAGGAATTTCCACTGCACCTGTCATTGAGCAAAAGGGCTCTCTATAAGTCATGGCAGCCAACCACACAAGGGGACCTCGCCTTCTAACCCACCACCCGAAAGGAATGATCAGCCCTCTTCCCACTTCCAGGAGCCCCTAAGAGCTACACAACACCTGCCTTACAAGCCCAACCCCTTTTAAACTCCCTGGAGTGAAGAGGGGGGCGACTGGGTGGCTCAGTCGTTAAGCGTCTGCCTTCGGCTCAGGTCATGGTCCCAGCGTCCTGGGTTCGAGCCCCACATCAGGCTCCCTGCTCGGCGGGAAGCCTGCTTCTCCCTCTCCCACTCCCCCCTGCTTGTGTTCCTGCTCTCGCTGTCTCTCTCTCTGTCAAATAAATAAATAAAATCTTAATAAATAAATAAATAAATAAATAAATAAATAAATAAATAAACTCCCTGGGGTGAAGAGGATGTGTCCTGTTAAGTGCACTAGAGCTCCCTCAATCCGTCTGGCACTTATCACCTGTCCCGGGGATCTTGCCACCCACTAGGCTGTGAGCTCCCCAGTATACAACATGGGGCCCAGAAGACAGGCCTGTTGGATGAATACATGAGTAAATTCATAGACGACATTGATAATTTCTGATCTTTGGTTTCTCGCACTTGGCAGAACGAGAGAAAATTCTACATCAGTAACTTCAAAGTTAGGAACTAAAGTAGAAAATTCACTGTCGGCTAAGTACACAAACTAATGATAATGCGTGATGGATTTTTAAATCTAAAAGTAAACATCTAAAAATCTAAGATGAATCCCCTACAGAACAGAAACTGCCTCGGGCCTCTTTTTCCTGCCCCACCACAAAAGTAAAGAGCTGGATCTCCAAGTCCATAACTGACTTAAAAGCCCTTCTCTTGAAAAACCAAAGTGAGATCCAGAGCCAAAAAGCTCTATGTCTACCAGCCAGAATCAAATAGGAAGCAAGCAAGAAGATCTTTTGGCCAAACTGAGCAACCCCAACCATCTCCTTTAGGAAACTGCCATGGTCTACCAGGCCAGATCTTCCATGTAATTCAGTCTGGAGTTCTCCCCGCATCTGCAGCTTGCCTAAATCTCAGGGTGCGCCCCGCCCCCACTGCTCAGGAGAGCCCTGCCCTTGCCCATCCAGCTGCAGAATGCTGCAAGCACCTGGAGAGACTGGTCTGCCTCTCTGTCTCCCACAGCTGCTGAACACATCATAGGGGTAGACACCTATACTCCCGGTGAACATTTTCAGTGGTACATCAGAAATGTACACAGCTGCTGCTGCTCAAAAAAAAAAAAAAAAAGTGGCCCAGGCAAAGGCAAAAAAGAACATTCCAAGCTGCCTTTGAGAGCTGGTCTTGCTCCCTTTCATCGACATGGAAAATAGTCAGCTCTCAAGGAAATGCTCCCTTGCACGGACCCTGCAGTGGTAAGGTCCATGCTTTCGGGCCAGATCAGGGTATATATCTCTTACTCTACTCTTTTTTTTATTTTATTTTTTTTTATTTTTAAGAGTTTATCAAGCACTTTTCAAGGCCCAGGGTCATGACCCTCAAAAGAATCGCATGGGAGTAAGCCTGGCTTCGTGTCCCCACTTTACAATGGAGAGTAAATGTTTTGAGCCGAATGAGTAAGGGACACCTCAGGGACTGGAAGCAAGGTCTTCAGGAGGCACGACTCCTTTCTTGAAGCCTCCCTCCCCCACTGCCTCCCTCCGTGCCTCAGGACTGGGTGCTGGGCCACCAACCAACTTCCTGGGGTCTAGCGAAGCAGGGCAACCACTGTGAAATGGCTGTAGAGACATTTAAAGTATCCTACACTGGTTTTTCCTGAGTTGTCGCTTCAGGATACTGATACCCCATGTAATTTTTGGTGTGACTGTGTATGGGATAGAAATGGTGCAAGCAATGAGGCCCACACCCCTTTGGATTCGGACAGTCTGACATTACTTTCTTCACTCTATAATATAGAATCTCCAATCACCCAGACCCAGTTCCCCTCCTATCCCCACATAACCCCAAGGTTATGTCTTGAAGCTGCTGAAGCATTTATCACTTGAAAGTGGCACAAAACCTGGGCTGAAATACCCACCAGCCCCAACCTGTCTCAGGAGAGAAAAACTCGTTCCAAAATGTCACAGCATAGAAATGTTGACTGGAAGCGCCTGTCAGCAAGAGGACTTCTGGGAAGGGGAATAACATGAAAAATCCAAGACAGTAGGGAATAGAAAACCATGTATATTTATCTTAGACACGTTTTTATATTTATGAGATGTCCCAGTTTCTTGAGAATTTATATCTTCATTAAAACAAAGAAACTATGTCATGAAGATCTAAGACTCCAACTTCCCAAAGCTTCCCCACATCACACCCCACCCCACTCGGTCCTCCTGTCACCTCCTGCTCTGTTGTAGGAAGACCACATCATTTCTCAAACTGACATCTAGAATGGGTTTGAAGCCAAGATGGACTCTGCAAACTTGTTGGTTTGCCCAAAAAGAGAATAACGGTGTTTTATTTTTTCTTAAAATGACTTCTCCGGTAATTCCTGCTGAGCTAATAATAAAAACAGATGTGACATCAGAGCACTTTAATGAGAAGGGATGCTATCTATGTGTAAAAATGTAAGAGCAAGATTTTTCTGAGGATAATAGCAAATGCAGTCAGCCTTTGTGAAAATGACCAGGAGTTAAGACTAGATGGACAGATATCGATTTCTAATATTTCTCTCATGTTTGGTGTGAATTTGGTTGGCCGTCAGAGTCACGCCTCAAGACGTCAGTATCTGGGGCCATTTTAACCTGCCACTAAAATGAAAGAAGCATGACAATGAAATTATAGTTGCATGGATTTAAGTGATCTTACTGACTGCAATTTCTAAATTAGGGGCTTTTGAAGGTAGAAAGATACCAGAAGATCTCCAAGACGTATTAAATTTTAAAAGGAAAGCCACTTACAAAGAACAATAGTTACCTACAAAGAGAATGATCTCTTTCTCTGCACAAATGTATGAAAATGCATAGAAGGAGATCTAAAAGAGTACAAGCCAGATATTATAGACATCACCTCTCAAAGAGAGTTCTGAGATGGGGGTGGGCTTACAGGAAGGAAGCAAGCAAGGAGCAGAGGCAGAAAAGGAAGGAGGAACTAAATTCTTCTGACTGTTGGCATTGTTTTAAAAGAAAATATATACCTGTGTTCCAGCATAATAACACTAAAAGAGACTGTAATAATATAGTTGGCAGTATTGTTCCTGGTAGAGAAAAGACAAGAAAAACATGGTGGAAACATCACCTCATTGCTATGCTTAAATATAATTTAACTACTTACCCATGAGGAAGAGGTTTAAATATTCATTGCCTCCTAAATTAACAGAATTCAAGGAGAAGAAGTAGAATCCCAAACACCCAGTGAACCAAATCAGCCAAACAATAAATGTCCTTGTTCCAACATTCCAGTCATAAAACAGATCTAATAGGTTGTGCTTCTTAACTTCAAAGGGTGCATTACCGACAGGACCATTTAGATCTAGTGACAAAAGTTCTGACAGTTTACAGGAGCTTGCCCTATTCCACTTGGCCATCGTATCAACTACTCTTTGTGCTTCTTCATATCTTCCCTCTGAGAGAAGCCAAAAAGGTGTCTCTGGGAGTATCCAACAGCACACGACAAAGGGGACAGTCACTGTGGAGAGGACTATCTGATAGGTCCACCAGGTCCTGACAAAGTAGCCTGTCAAAGCCACCACCATTGTTCCAATGGCAAAAAAGGAATGCATCTGGATGCATGCCCACGTCCGAGACTTCATGCCAATAAATTCCGTCACATAGACAAACACCACCACGAGATAGCCACTTCCAGACTGAAAAACAAAGCAGGGAGAGTGGTCCAGATTTAAGGTCACATTTACAACTGCTCAGGGGTCTGATCTCTCTGCATATCACACATAGGCAAGAAAGAAAACGACAAAATTGTTTTCTGAAACCCTTACCACATTTCAAAAATGGCATTTAATCCAATCCATCCTTCTTCTTTAAATGGTTCTTTTCATCCTTCCCCCACCCTCGCCGCCCTGAACGGCCAGACTCGAGAGGCTATATATGATATAGATGAGAGGACATGTATGATATACGTTAGGCGCTGCCTTTTGCTTCAGGTAAGGATTCCTCTGTAGTGTGCCTTTCTTTCTCAGTTAATGTAACTGCAAACATGCATACCAATTACTCTATAGATAAGAGGTCCTTATTATTAAATCCTAAATTGTTAAATGGGGCAAAAAATAATGATATCTAATGTGAAGAAAAAGATTTGATTGAAACTTTATTTTAACAAGCAATAAAAGAGAAAATAAACAAACTGGGCTTCATGGAAATTAGAAACTTCTGTGCATCAAAGGAGACTACCAACAGAGTGAAAAGGCAACTTGTGGAATGACATATTTACAAATCATATATCTGATAAGAAATTAATATCCAGCATATATAGAACACTCCTGAAACTCAACAACAAAGCAAACAATCCAATTCAAAATGAGCAAAGAATTTGGATTTTTCCAAAAAGATACACGAATGGCCAATAAGCACACGAAAAGATGCTCAACATCACTAACCATTAGGGAAATGCAAATCAAAACCACGTTGAGATACCACCTCATAGCCATTAGGACGGCTACTATAAAAACAACAACAACAACAACAACAATAGAAAATAACAAGTGTTGACAAGGATATGGAGAAACTGGAACTCTTGTGCACTATTGGTGGGAATATAAAATGATACAGCTGTTACGGGAAACAGCACGGGGATTCCCCCAAAAAACTAAAAATAGAATTACCATAAGATTCAGCAGTCCCACTTTGGATATACATCCAAAATAATTGAAAACGAGGCCTCAAAGAAATACTTGTACACCCATGTTTGTAACAGCATTATTCACAATGGCTAAAATGTGGAAGCAATCCAAGCATCCACAGACAGATGGATAGACAAGCAAAATGTGGTCTATCCAGATAATGGACTATTATTCAGCCTTAAAAAGGAAGGAAATTCTGACACATGCTACAACATGCATGAACTTTAAGGACATTATACTAAGTGAAATAAGCCAATCACAAAAAGATAAAATACTGTATGATTCCACTTATATGAGTTACATAGTGTAGTGGAAATCATAGAAATAGAATGTAGAATATGGTTGCTAGGGGCTGGGGGGAGGAGGAAATGAGAGTGTTTAATGGGTATAGAGTTTCAGTTTTGCAAAATTAAAAGAGTTCTGGAGATGGATAGTGACTATGGTTGCACAACAATATGAATGTACTTAATATCACTGAAATGTATACTTAAAAATGGTGAAGATGGTAAATTTTATGTTATGTATATTTTACCACAATTTTAAAAATTGGGGAAAGTAACTTTATTTTGAAAATAAGCTTATCTTTAACAAAATGTAGACTATAATAGCGATATGTGATCATTCTTGGAATAAACAAAGAATGAATCAAATGATGGATTTTTTTGTTGGGGGGGGGTGATGAAAGGATTAGAATTTTTCCTACAAGAGTATTTCACATTTGACTTCTGTAACACAAATCATAAAGTTAATTTTTGCAAAATTATTCAAGAGCCAAAGGCCTCTCTTAATCCTTTGGTATTCAAATCGTACTCTTTTGAAGACTCATCATGTCATTATCCTTGTGGATGTTCATTTCTTCAAAAGTTAGCTGGTCTAGCTCTACCACATCCCAACTGGCCCAGGGATTTGGGTAGGATGATTTAGTTTTCCCCACTGCTCTCAAAGACTTTTTGTAATCAAACATCTTTTGTAAGACCTGCAATTTCTCCTTGCATTGGAGAGTCAGGAAGAAGCTAACCTACAAGCGATTTCCTGTGACAGAGAGCATGACACGAGTAGTAAACAGGGATGTGGGTGGTGGGGCCTCTACTGCATTAATGTTCAGTTTAATATTTTTGTGACAACAGCTTTCACTTCTCCATACAACCTTATAATTGCAAGACTCAGATAATGAACCCTGCTAATGAGGACTCCCACACCCAAGAATCTAGTTGTTTGGTAATGTTTGCTGTTGTTACAGTACACAAACAAAGATGGTGAGGACCACCAAATACTACAGATTTCCCCCATTAAGTTAAGCGGTAACATCAGTCCCTGGCAGGTTTTTTTTTTCCCATAGTAATCCTGAGCGCACTCCCACTTCCTACTGGTTACTTCTGTCACTGGGTTCGGTCAAGCCATACACAACTCTGTAATTCCAAAACGCTCCTTGGATTCATTCACACGTGTCACCTCCACTGAGAACACTGTTCTTCATATCTCCCCTGACCCCACCCCCACATAGCAGCCAGAACAGCCACTTTGCCCCCACCTGAACCCCTTCAGGACATTCCCATTGCCTCTAGGAAATCAAGCAAACTCTTGATCATCCTCCAAGGCCCTGGCTAATCATCCCCATCCCTTCAGCCTCATCAAGGTGTTTTACCTCCTCTCTATTCTCCAGACATCCAGACCTTCAATTCCTTCTCATCTTAGGGCCTTCTTACTTGCTGTCTCTACCTGGAACATTCTTCTCTTACCCATTCCTCACTAAAAAGCCCCTAATTCTCCAGACTCTCCACTCTCCCAACTTAAGATCCCCTCCCCCGCACTGTCACGCCTCCATTGTCAACATTGAATTTTCCAAAATGGCCCATCAGTGTCTTGCCTTCCCACTACACTGTAGGGTTATTGAAACAGTCTGGTCTGGTTTACTTAGCATTACACTCTGTGGGCAGATTCTAATAAATGTGTTGAGTAAATGAGTCTGCCGGCATCTTCCCTACTCAGAATTCAACTCCAACTACATTTCTCTTGAAAATCAAAGACAGAAAATTAAGGCCACATTTACAAATGTATTCAATGAGTGGCTGTCTCATTTTCTCAGTTCTGGAAATAAACACATGGTATTTCTAAGACTGAAACAGATATTTTCAGAATGCATCCTCTTAAGCCTTCCAAAAGAGGACCTTCACACTCTCTCCATCCCTGTGCCTCCGTTGAATCATCATTCCCACCAAGGGCTCATCAAATCTCATTCTGCAGTCACAGAGCCATTTCCTCTCATTCTGTCCTCAGTGGATACAGACTGCTGCTTGTTATCTTTTGTATTAAAAACTCTTTACCTTCCTAAATATATATAATTACTTTTTTTAAAGGGGCTACACCTCCAATTCTCCCCAATTTTTTTCTTTTTATGCATCATCCCTATCCCTGGCCATCCACGTGGCTTCCTAGGAACCCTGTCCAGCCATCAGTGAGGACTCCAAAACTGAACACACCAGCCTGCTCTGTGAGGGCTAGGACCTCCCTGAGATTGCAGTCCTTGGCCTCTCCCCGGAATCTTGGCTCTTACGTACGTCCTGGTGAATGGGGATGCATACCCATCCCTGAGTTTAGCAAGGTCACAAGTTCCTCCCACAGACAGAAACTTCACTCCTCTATCCTTGACCGGTGACCTCCAACAGGATTCACTGCTGCTGTCATTTGGCAGCTTGGACCCTGTCCCCAAGTGTGGGGACACTTCGTCACTGGCTGGTCCACTTACAATGATAGTCCCCACCGGAAGGACGGCCTATGTCGTGTCCAGTGCCCTACCATGCAAGTTAACTTTAATCTCACTGGCTCCTGATAACAACCCAGTGAAGCAAGTAGTATTTTCCACAGTTTACAGCTTAGAAACTAAGGCTTGAAGAGAACACCGTGTTTGCCCAAGGCCACACAGTGAAAAAGCCAAAATATGACAAGGCTGGTATTCAAACTCATGCCCTTTTCCCTCCATTTCCTTGTTCCTCGCAACAGAAAAGCCCAGCGCTTTCTTGTTTTCATTCCTACCGCACAGTATACAAACAACTTTTAACAACACACCTATGGCTCATGCATACAGGGCCTGACTTGGCCACTGGAATTGCTCAGAAATGAAATAATGCCTTAGTAATTGTGGAATGTGGACCACATGCCAAGCATGGCGTCAAGCAAAAAGTCTCTGCCTAGTAAGCAACCATTTTTCACGTTACTGAGTTTCACTGTAAACACAGGGCACTGCTGTTCCACAGAAAGGCTTCTCAGGGGCATGGACAAAGATGAGTCTTTGCCCTCTCTCACCGCATTCGAAATGACCCAAACTAAGACAGCTAGGCTCGGTGTGAAAACACTGCAGGAGAATTAATGAGGTTTTTTTGTAAAAAAGCACACACACAACTCACCATGGCTAGAAGAAAGCGTGCGATCATGAAGCCGTAATAATCAGATGAGAAAGCCGCTGCTATGCCGAAGAAAAATACGCCAATGCTTGTGGACCACAGGACGAGCCGTCTTCCTAGCCTAAAAGATAAGAATGGCACAGCGGGACAAGCAAAGCAGGGTCATAACAGTTGAAGCACCCACTCCAATTCACGAAAGATGAGTATTGCTTATGTACTGATTGCTGCTATTCACTCATTTACTGGGGGCAAGTTACGAGTTAACACATGCAAGAGGCCAGTCTTTCGGGGGAGAGGCCTCTACCCAAGCCACTAATAGACACACATGATCACCCGGGGTGATCCCCCAGAGGACTTGCCGACCCAGGACTGGTGAGGGAGAGGAGGGGGGATATGTGCCCATCCTTCCCTCTCTGTCTCTCCTGCCTTCATTTGGGCCTTCACCATTTCCTCCATCTCTCATCCCAACGGCCTCCCAACCAGCCCTCCTCATGTCGCACCAGCACACCCCCCTCCCACACTTCCCAGAAATAAAAACAATCCCAGGTGTAGTTTTGCTTCACTTCTTTTATCCATCCTATGCTTCTGCCAAATGCGCCTCCCCACAATTCCCTGAAGGTGCCAGCCTCTCTCATGACAGGAAATTTTTCCTTCCCCCTTAGAAACCCTTCCCTAGTGAGCATTTAAAACCCAGGTCAAATGTGCAGCCTTTTCTGACCATCCTCTGGGGTCTTGAGGCAGAAATGAAGAGACAAGGCGATGTAGTAATCAGGTGTTCAGGCCTGGGTTCAAGTCCCAGCTCCACTGCTTACTCTCCAGATAAACTTTCCGTGCCTCCTTTTCTGCACCGGTACTTAAAATAGGGCCAATAGTGCCTACCTCCTAGATATCTTTAAATAATTAAATGAGATAATACACAAGACATTTAAAACAGTACCTGGTGCATAGTAAATGGTGCATAAATGTGAGTTGTTATTATTTTAAAAGCATTTCTCACATTTCATTGAAATTATCTATTTAAAAGTCTTTCTCCTCCACTGTTAGCTCCATAACGATGGGATCAGGTCTTATTTCTTTGCTTTTTTATTATGCTATGTCATACATACATAAGAATGCATAAAAATACATATGTATTGAGAGAATAATAAGACTCAAACATCTATGAAATCACAACCCAAAGTAAGAAAGAGATCATTGCCACCCTCCCAATAGCTTCTCACACCTCCCTTTGTGATCCCAAACCCCCAACTCCTTGCTCCCTTTTTGGAGAGACCATTATCCTAATTTTGGCAACCATCAGTTCCTTACTTTTCATTCCATTTTACCATATTTATAGGCAGCCCTAAACAAGATAGGTTACTTTTGCTAGTTTTTTAACTTTCTATCATCAAACAGTACTGTATGTATTATTCTGTGTCTTGCTTCTTTTACTCAATCTTATTTTTGGAGATTCATCTCTGTTGTTTGTGTAGCTACGAATCATTCATTGCATGGCCGCACATCCCACAGCAAGAAATATTGCAATATGTGTGTCTACAATATGGCTGAAGTACATTTGGGTTGCTTGCATGGCCAGGCTGGTAGCAACAATGCTATAGGAGCTTTTTGATGCACATACCCATGTGGACACGTGCAAGGGCATCTCCAGGGTCCAAGCCCCAGGACATGTGAGCTGTGCCCATCACCAACTTTTCTATATAATGAGAAACCATTCTTCAAAGTTTTCCTGATTTGCATTCTCAATTTGCATTCACACCAGCAGGGCGAGAGATCCTATTACCCCATATCCTCACCAACACTTGGCATTACAAGACTTTCTACTTTTGACAACTGGTCAAAAATAAATGGTATGGTTATAGATCATTGACACCCTTTTCATCTTTCCATTAGCCATTTTATGAAGTGACTTCAAATCTTTTTCCCAGTTTTCTATTGGGTTGTCTTTTTCCTATTGATATAAAAGTCCTTTAAGTAATCTGGATTCTAATCTTTTAGTTATATGTAAAGCAAATATTCTGTCTCTCTTTTTCTCTCCTGCTTGTCTTTCTTCTCTTAATGGTGTCTTTTCATGGACATCAATTCTAGTGAAGTCAAATTTAGTGCTTTTTGTGTCTTAATAAAGATCTTTCCTTCCTTCAATTAGGTTCTGAAAATATTCTCCCCTATTATCTTTCTAAAGTTATATAGTTTTTCCTTTCACATATGTACCTTTAATCCTTCTGGATTTTAATCCTTCTGATGTTTGTACTGTAAGGTGTGAGGAAGGGACACCAGTTGTATTTTCTTCTATACAGCTATACAAGTATCCCAGCACCATTTATTAATCCTTTTCCTGCTGATGTTCGATGCCTTATTTGTTCCATAGTTATATCTATAATTGAACTACTCTCTTTCAGGGTCCCCTAAGGAACTATCAACTGTTTGTCTAATGATACATCTATTTATCTTAATGATTTGATTCTTGAAGTTTGTCATTTTCTCCATAAGTGCTTATACACTTTTTGATTGATTTATCCATACATATTTTATATTTTTAGGTTTTTGCAATGGCATTTTTTAACGTTTTTAAATTGAAGTATAGTTGACATCTGTTACATGAGTTTCAAATGTACAACACAGTGATTCAACAACTCTATACATTATGCTATACTCACCACAAGTGTAGCTACCATCTGTCCCACACAACGTTATTACAATACCATTGACTATATTCCCTGTGCTGTACCTTTTATCCCCATGACTTATTCATTTCATAACTGGAAACCTGTATCTCCCATTCCCCTTCATTCTTTTCACCCATCCCCCAACCATCTCCCCTCTGGCAACCATCAGTTTGTTTTCTGTATTTATTGGTCTAGTCCTGTTTTTTTTGTTTGTTTGTTCATCTGTTTTGTTTTTTAGATTCCACATATAAGTGAAATCATCTGATATTTGACTTTCTTTGACTTATTTCACTTAGCACAATACCCTCCAGGTCCATCCATGTTGTTGCAAATGGCAAATTCTTATTCTTTTTCATGGCTGGAATATTATTCAGCCATATAATGCTATATATATCATATGTATTATGATATATATCATATTATACATTATATTATAATTTATTAATATTATTTTTATTAATATTTATTGTTTTAGTCTATATTATTAGTTATTATATAATATTTATAGCAAATTTATATTTTTATTAATTTTTGTTTTTATTTATATTACATATTTTTATATAATTATCAATATTATGTTATGTTATATATTTTTAACATATTGCATTTTATTATAATTTATTAATATATAATAAATAACATTTTATATGTAATATGTTAATGATAATAAATAAAATATATTAATATATATTTATATATCACAACTTCTTTATCCATTCATCTATCAGTGGACACTTAGGCTGTTTCCATATCTTGACTATTGGAAATAATGCTACAATAAACATAGAAATGCAAATATCTTTTCAAATTAGTGTTTTCATTTTCTTTGGGTAAATACTCAGTAATGGAATTACTGGATCATGTGGTATTCCTATTTTTAATTTTTTGAGGAACTTCCATCTATTTTTCCACAGTGATTGTACCAATTTACATTCCCACTAACAGTGCACAAGGGTGCCTTTTTCTCTACATCTTCACCAATACTTGTTATTTCTTGTCTTCTTTTTTTTTATTTTAGCCATTCTGACACGGGTAAGGTGATATCTCATTGTGGTTTTGATTTGCATTTAGTGATGTTGAGCATCTTCTCATGTATCTGTTGACCATCTGCATGTCTTCTTTGGGAAAATGTCTACTCATGTCTTCTGCCCATTTTTTTTAATCAGATTGTTTTTTGATGTTGAGTTGTATTAAGTTCTTTATAGCTTTTGAATACTAACCCCTTATGTATATATCATTTGCGAATATCTTCTCCCATTCACTAGACTGCCTTTTCATTCTGTTGATGGTTTCCTTCACTGTGCAAAAGCTTTTTATTTGGGGGGCAGCCCTAATAATTTATTTTTGCTTTTGCTTCCCTTGCCTGAGGAGACATCTCTAGAAAAATGTTGCTAAGGCCAATGTCAAAGAGATTACTGCCTATGTTTTCTTCTGTGCGTTTCATGGTTTCAGGTCTCATATTTTTTTTTTTAAGATTTTATTTATTTATTTGACAGAGAGACACAGCGAGAGAGGGAACACAAGCAGGGGGAGTGGGAGAGGGAGAAGCAGGCTTCCCGCCGAGCAGGGAGCCCGATGCGGGGCTCGATCCCAGGACCCTGGGATCATGACGTGAGCTGAAGGCAGACACTCAACGACTGAGCCACCCAGGTGCCCTGCAGGTCTCATATTTAGGTTTTTGATCCATTTTGAGTTTGTTTTTGTATATGATGTAAGAAAGTGGTCCAGTTCCATTCTTTTGCATGTAACTGTCCAGTTTTCCCAGCACTATTTATTGAAGAGACTGTCTTTTCCCCATGACATATTCTTGCCTCCTTTGTTATAGATTAATTGACTATGTAAGTGTGACTTTATTTCTGGACTCTGCAATGGCACTTTTTAATTTTTATATTTACTACTAGTAGATATAAAATAATTAAATTTATGTGTATTGATGACATATCCAGCAACCTCATTACATGTAAGTTCATTAATTCTAACAATTCATCTGCTGGATTTTCTTCAGACAGAATTGTGATGGCTAAAAATAATGACTTTTTGTCTTCTTTCTGCTTATGACTTTCTCCCTCCCTCTGCTTCTCCCTCTCTTTTCCTTCTCTGTTTTACTTTATAGTACTAGAATCTCTAGTACAAAACTAAGCAGAAGCAGTGTTTCATACATCTTTATATATTCCTGATTCCAAAGGAAAACCTTTTGACATTTCACAGTTTATATGTTCATGGTAGATCTTTTTGTAGATACCTGTTATCAGGTTAAGGACATTCTTCTACTTTTAGTTTTTGTCATGAATGAATTTTGAAATTTATCAAATGTTTTTCCTATATTTATTGAGTTGCTAATATGAGTTTTGTCCTCTAATCCGTTAATGTGGTAAATTCCATTGATTAGTTTCTAATATTAAGTGTATTTCAGACCTTACACCTCTGCTTTCATGAATTTTAATCTCTCATATTTTCCATCTGTCTCTCTGATGTTTATTATTGATAAGTTTTTCTGAGCTCTCATGCATTTTACTCATTCTTTCTTTACTTTTATATAATGGGTTGTTAAAACTATCCAGGAATTTGTCAGTCACTTATTTTGGTTTGTATTTCTAGATGTTCTAGGCAGTTATTCCTCAATTTTACGTCATTTTAAAATACAATTTCCAGGGGCGCCTGGGTGGCTCAGTCGTTAAGCATCTGCCTTCGGCTCAGGTCATGATCCCAGGGTCCTGGGATTGAGCCCCGCATTGGGCTCCCTGGTCCACAGGAAGCCTGCATCTCCCTCTCCCACTCCCCCTGTTTGTGTTCCCTCTCTAGCTGTCTTTCTGTGTCGAATAAATAAATAAAATCTTAAAAAAAAAAAATTTCCAGGAGGTGCCTGGCTGGCTCAGTTGGTAGAGCATGAGACTCTTGATCTTGGGGTCATGAGTTCAAGCCCCATGTTGGGCATAGAGCTTACTGAAAGAAAGAAAGAAAGAAAGAAAGAAAGAAAGAAAGAAAGAAAGAAAGTGTTTATTTTTTTAAAAAAATTTTAATAAATAAATTTTTAATAAAATACAATTTCCAGATTTTTATCAATAATTTTAAGCTTGTCTTCTATTCCTTTAAGAGCAGTAAACATAGTAAATTTATTACCTATGCCTGACAATTCTAGTATTTGAAGTCTTTGTGCATAAAGGCTGCTTTTGCTGACTCTCACTCATGGTGCCTTTTAATCATGTGTTTTGACTTTGACTGACCTAATTTCCACACCTTTCACACAACTACCAGGAAGGCAGTTATGGAACAGAAGATTCTTAATCATAGAAACATAACTTCAGCCACCAAATAATAACTAGACTCCACTTCTCTAATTTCATTACTCAAACGGCACTTCATGGGATGTGAGTTAGAGGTGGGGAGACCTGGGCACTCCTCCCTTTAGGCCTCCATAGACTTTGCCTCCATTGGCTTTCACTTCTAGTATGGCCCCAGCCACAATAAAGCCATTATTTTTATTTTGGACATTTGTTAGCCCCATTAGACGAGCATACCCCAAGGGCAGGGATTTTGACCTAAGCTGTTGCCTTCAGGTTCCCAGGGCCCAGCACATGCCTGTAAAATTCACAACTATGGGGACCAAATAAATTCATCTCTGTGGGTTAGCACAGGTACTTAAAGCGCAGTCCATGTCCACACAGAGATGAACTTTGCTTTATTTAAGTGCTATGTATCCATTTTAATGTGTGTTTTTTAAGAAAATATGGCTGGTGTATCAAATCCACAATTTCATAGATATTACTGCTTAGAACCAGGTTACATCTATTAAAAAGCAAGTTTATTTAAATATATATATATATATTCAAATAATAACCAGTATTTATTGAGTGGTTATATGTCCAAGGTACTTTTTCTGCATTAATTTTGCAATAACCCTTTGAAGTGAGTGCTATTATTTTCATCACCAGTTTATAAACTAGTTTCTGAAACACAGGTTATGCCATTTTCTCAGGGCTCATGACTAGTAAGTGCAGAAACCAGGATCTGAACCAGGTAGGCTGTCTTCAGAACCCATGCTCTACCCACTATGGTTTTTGTGTATCCCTAAACACAATCAGCAAAGAGGTAGGTATTTAATAGGAGGTATGAACATGACTAAAGTTTTGAACATAATTTCCTGACCTCTAAGAAAACCAGATAGGAAAATGAACCCTACACTGATGCAACAAACCTAAATACTTCATTTTACCTGTCAGAAAGGTAGCCAAAAATCATTGCCCCCAGCAGGACTCCCAACATAAATACGGGCTGGACCATCTTTGCAAACCATTCTCGGTTACACACCAGATCCCACTGAGTCACCACGGTGCTGTCCCACTTGCTCTTGTCATAGATGTAGCCATCCAAACAAGGAAAGCTGCTCTTCCGGCCATTATAATCAGAGTTCAAACCAGACTTTTCATCCCTCCGGAATCGGTGACAACTTGTGAGCTCCCAGACCTCACCGTTCTGTAGCTGCACTATAATCTGATCTTCATGGCCTGTGAAAAACAGGATCCAGATGTCCTCCAACCTCCAACTAGAGACATTGTGGAAAAGAACCTGACTCACGTTGCCCGGAGGCCGGCAGGTATGGTAGGGGGACACTGTCATGAACACAGATGCCAAGTAGTGGATACCACAAGAGATGTTCTGGAAGGCACATATAAAATAGAGGACTATCTGAAATCTGCAAAGAGAAGAAAAGCAAGTTACTATATCTGGCCTATGGGCTCAAAAAGACTATAAGTACATATGAAGGGTATTCATTACATTTAGCTTAATATATATACAGATGTATAAATACAGAAATAATTACAGATGTTTCCATATGTGTGTGTGTGTATTATTTGTTAGTATATATACATAGCTCTGTTATGTCACAAGCAATGACATTGAGACAGGGAAACTAAAGGGACCCCATGAAAAAATACTTTTTTGCTCCTTTTTCTGCTTCTTCTCTTGCTAGGAGCTACACCCCCACCTTACACACACCTTATAGAACAGATAATATATGGCCTCCTTATAAAGGCCAAGGAATTCATGATTTCTTTGGAGACTTCCAGCACAGTATATAGCATCTAAGGAGTGACCAGGTGGGGTCATCATGAACATTTTCCAAGACCACTAACTCATCAAGACCCCTGGCTTCAGGGCATAAGTAACTTATGGAGGACACCTAAACACTCATCTTTGTTCCCAGATGCCTGAGAAGACACTGCACCAGACCACCATCCCCAATAAAAACCCCAGACTCCAAGCAAAGATGAAACTCACTCTCCTTTCCTTTCCGACTCCCCCAGAGGTTTTCTCTGTATCTGCTCTCTCTATGTCTTCAATAAACTGCTCTCCTTTCCTCTTGGCTCACATTTGATTTCTATCCTGTGCAAAGCCAAGGACCCTCCTGGCTGGTCCTGCAGGACATCCTGTGGGTTCTCGAACCTGGCCAACCTGCATCAACATCCCAATAGCAACATGCACATCCAGTGCCCAGATCTTGTTTTCTAAATACATTCTCCAGTAAAAGGGACCAGGAAAAAAGCTGATTTAAGACCAGGACAGGGAAAATTAAAAATATGCCTAAAGCATCTTGTGGAATCAGAAAGTAAAGAAGCACTCAAAATACAAAAGGTTGGGGGCATGTCTAAGGGACACAGGAATCAATCCGAAAAAGCTCCCAGTGGGCAAGGCTGAAACAATTTGAGCAACAAAATAAATAGCATGGTATATCCCAAGGTATAAAATAAATATACAAGTCCATAATGTTTTGTTTAATTTTATGTGTCAACAAGACTGGGCTAAGCCCAGATAGCTGGTAAACATTATTTCTGGATGTGTCTGTGAGATTGGCATTTGAATGGGTAGACTGAGTAAAGAAGATTGCCCTCACCTGTGGGTGGGCATCCTCCAATCCACTGAGGGCCCGACTCAAACAAAAGGTGGAGGAAGGGCAAATTTGCTCTCTCTGCTGGGGCTGAGACATTCACCTTCTCCTACCCTTGGACATCAGAAATCCTGGTTCTCAGGCTTTTGGACTCAGACTGAAATAGGGAAACTGAAAAACTCCATAAAAACCTGCTTTTTGCTCCTTTTCCTGCTTCTGTTCTTGCTAGGGCCTGCACCCCCACTTTATACATGCCTCAGAATGCAAACAATATGTCCTCCTTGTAAGGAACACAGAGTTAATGATTTCTTTAGAATAGATAGTACCTAAGGAAGAACCAGGTGAGAATGACCAGATGAAGCTCTCGTATGCATACTCCAGACCACCAGCGCTAGGCAAATATCTCGAAGGCCCCTGCCCCCAAGAACAACACCTGGGCTCTCGTCTCTGTACTAACTGGTCCCTGGATGCCTGAGAGGACACGTACACCAGACCACGAGCCTCAGTAAAAACCTCCAGACCCTGACCAAAGACGAGATTTCCTCCTTTCCTTTCTGAGTCTCCCAGAAGCTCTGTTTGTACTTTCTCTCTACTTTCAATAAACTCTGCTTTCCCCTCCCGCTTGCTCAACTTTGATTTCTATCCTGTGCACAGCCAGGGACTCTCTTGGCTGGTCCTGCGGGACTCCTTCTGGGTCCTCGGACCCAGCCTGCTAGCAACTAGACCAGGACTTACATCATCAGTCTCCCAATTTTCAGACCTTCAGACTTGGACCTCACAAGAATACCACCGACTGCCCTGGATCCCAGCCTCCAGACAGCACATTGTGCAACTTGTCTGCTTCCATAACTGTGTGAGCCAATTCTTATAATACATCTCTTACCTAGATCTCTATATATATCCTATTTGTTCACAGGGTGCCTGGGTGGCTCAGTCGTTAAGCGTCTGCCTTCGGCTCAGGTCATGATCCTAGGGTCCCGGGATCGAGTCCCACATTGGGCTCCCTGCAACAGAGCCTGCTTCTCCCTCTCCTTCTGCCTGCCGCTCTGCCTGCTTGTGCCCTCTCTCTCTCTCTGTCAGATAAATAAAATCTTTAAATATATATGTATATATACACGTGTGTATATATATATATATACACGTGTGTGTGTATATATATATATACACGTGTGTGTGTATATATATATATATATACACTATTTGTTCTGTCTCTCTAGGAGACCTTGATGAATAAAGATTTTGGTACTGAAAGTAGTTCTAAACAGAACAGAAGTTTAAGAATGAACTTTCTGAACTAGTTCTGGGGTTTCTGGAATTGGTTGTCTCATCGGATTAGATTTAGAAGCACTACTGACTCCCCTCTGGCCCCTGTATCCACCATTCTGGTCTTTGATTTTTATGAATTTTACTATCTTAGGTACCTCCTATAAGTGGAATCACGCAATACTTATCTTTTTGTGTCTGGCTTATTTTACTTAGCCAAGTGTCCTCAAGGTTCATCCATATTGCCGTGTATTGCAGAATTTCCTTCTTTTTTTAAGGCTGACGACTATTCCATCGTAGGTACACACCACATTTCCTTTATCCATTCATTTGTGGATACACACTGAGGTTGTTTCCACATCTTAGTTATTGTGACTAGGGCTGCCCACGGAATACCCATAACCATGGAAGTGCTAATATCTCTTTGAGATCCTGGCTTCAGTTCTTCTAAACATACACCCAGAAGTGGGATTGCTGGATCATATGTGTGAAGCCTCCATACTGTTTTCCATAGCGGCTGCACCAGTCTGCGTTCGCACCAGCAGCACGCAGGTGTTCCAGTTTCTCCACATCCTCAGCAACATGCGTTGGCCTTTGTCTTCTTTTAATAATAGCCACCCGGACAGGTATGAGGTGATATCTCATTGTGCTTTTGACTTACATTTCCCTGATGATTAATGACAAAAGACCTTTTTTCATACACCTATTGACCATTTGTATATTTTCCTTGGGGAATTGTCTTTTCAAGTCCTACGCTCATTTTTTTAATCAGGTTGTTAATTTTTTGGTTGGGAGTTGTATGCGTTCCTTATTTTGTTTGGAAATTAGCTCCTTATCATATCTAGAGTTTGCAAATATTTTCTCCCATTTTGTAGGTTGCCTTTTTACTCTGTTGATTTGTTTCCTTTGCTGTGAAAAAGCTTTTCAGTTTGATGTAGCCCCACTGGTTTATTTTTGGGTTTTGTTGCCTGTGCTTTTGATGTCATATCTATGAAATCAGTGCCAACATCAGTGTCAGGAAGCTTTTCCCTGTTTTCTACTAGGAGATTTTTACTGTTTCCAGTCTCATGTTTAAGTCTTTAAGCAGTGCCTTCTCTCTCCCAGCTTGCACCACTAGCCTCATGGGAGCTCCCTACAGTCAGCTGACAGAGTAAAAGACTTGGCCTGATTTTACAGCTGGTTCCACACAATATGCAGGCACCCCCTGAAAGGGGACAGTTGAAGCACTACGGCCCCTCTTTGGGGCAGGCCTGAAGGACAGTCATGAAAGGAAATCCTCCCAGTGAACAGAACTTCAAACAATTCACCTAGTTGCACACTTCACTTGGAAGAAGAAACGGCCAGACATTGATCATATATCAGCACATAAGCTGTAGCCGATGGTTTAGTTGGATGGTCAAGGACTTGGAAGGCACATGATCAGAAAATTGGCATCAAAGAAATTTGAAGAAGAGGTATGTGGATAGACCTCTAGGAATAGGCAAAAAATGTGAAGATATTTGTGTCACATGTGAGTGCTCACCAAAGGATGACCTCAGCAGAAGGGGATTTTAATAATCAGGTAGATAGGATGATCCATTCTATGGATACTAGCTGGTTTCCTTCCCAAGCCATCTTGTCATTGCCCATTGGGCTAATGAACAAAGTGGTTATGGTGGCAGGGACAGAGGTTATGCAAGGGCTCAGCATCTCAGTGAGCTGATCTGGCTACAGACACCACTGAGTACCCAATATGGTACCACTACCCAGCAGCAGAGACCAACAGTGAGCCCCAATATGGTACCACTCCTGGGGTGAGTGTCTGCTTATTGTGCAGAACCATCTGGACAGCATTTTGTCCTTACTAGAATAAATACTCTGGATATAGATTGGCCTTCCCTGCACAATGCTTCTGCCAAAACTACCGTACTTACAGAATGCTTTATCCATCATTGGGGTATTCCATATAGCATTGCTTATGATGAAGAAACTCACTTCACTGCAAAAAAATATGGCAGTGGGCCGCTGTTCATTAAACTTACTGATCTTACCATGTTCCCCACTATCCTGAAGCCCCTGGTTTGATAAAATTGTGGAATAGCCTTTTGAAGATTCAATTACAAAGCCAGCTAGGTGGCAATATCATGTAGGGCTAGGACGAGATTCTCTAGCAAGCTGTGTATGCTCTGAATAAGGGTCCAATATATGGAGCTATTTCTCTCCTAGTCAGCACTCATGAGTCCAGGAATCAAGGGGTGGAAATGGGAGTTATATTTAGGGACCCATTAACAAAACTTTGGTTCCTGTTCCCACACCCTTACTCTCTGCTAGCCTAAAGATCTTAGTTCCAAAGGGAAGAATGTTTCCACTAGGAGACACAACAATGATTCCACTGAACTGGAAATGAAGACTGCTGCCTGGCCACTTTCGGTTCCTCAGGCCTCTGAATCAAAAGACAAAGAAGGGAGTTACAGTGTTGGCTGGGGTGATTGATCCTGACTACCAAGGGGAATTTGGGGGGGGCCTGGGTGTCTCAGTCATTACGTGTCTGCCTTCGGCTCCAGTCATGATCCCAGGGTGCTGGGATCGAGCCCCGCATCGGGCTCCCTGTTTGGCGGGAAGCCTGCTTCTCCCTCTCCCACTCCCCCTGCTTGTGCTCCCTCTCTCGCTGTGTCTCTCTCTATCAAGTACATAAATAAAATCTTTTAAAAAAAAGGGGGGAAATCGGCTCCCCAATGACAGTAAGAAAGAATATGTCTGCAATACAGGAGATCCCTTTGGGTGTCTCTGAGTATTACAGTGCCTTGTAATGAAGGTCAGTGGAAAATTACAACTCAATCCAGGCAGGACTACTAATGGCCCAGACTCTTCGGGAATAAAGGGTGGGTCACTCTATCAGGTGAAAGGTCCATAGCCAACTGAGATGTTTGCTTAAGGCAAAGGAATATAAAATGGGTCATGAAAGAAGGTAGTTATAATAATTACCACCTACAACCACGTAACTACTTACAGAAACAAGGACTGTAATTGTCATGAGTATTTCTTCTTTATTTTGTTATGTTTGTGTGTATAGACATATATGAAGCAAATATCTTCGCTTTCTTCCTTATTCTCTTCTCATATAACATAAGATGTACTGACTTTATATCAGTATTTAAGTAGTGTTACATCATAATATTTAAGTTACAGAATATCAGAAGAATAAACATCATCCAAGGACTTTACGTCCCCTTCTGGGGAAAGGATTAGTGTAGTGTGCATTGTATTCAGGATAGCTGTATCAAGTCAAGTGGAATTAAGACCGTGCTATTGTCTTTACTTAGAGATTAAGTTTGGTTTAAGGAGATCCACATGGGTTGCAAGTTGACAAAGGGTGATTAACCTGTGATGGTTAATTTTATGAATCAACTTGACTGGGCCACAGGATGCCCAGACAGCTGGTAAAACATTATATCTGGATGTGTCTGTGAGGGATCTCCAGAAGAGATTGGCATTGGAATCAGTAAACCAAGGAAACATCATCCTCGCCAATGTGGTGGGCATCATCCAATCAGTTGAGGACCCGAAGAACAAAAAGGCCAACGAATGACTAATTCACTTTCTTTGCTTGGGCTGAAACATCCATGTTCACTTTCTTTGCTTGGGCTGAAACATCCATGTTCTTGTGCCCTCAGACATTGGTGCCCCTGGTTCAGACCCTGCCTGGGACTTAACAGCATCAGCCCTGCGGTTCTCAGGCCTTTGGATTAGGACTAAATTACATCACTGGCTTTCCCAGATCTCTGGGCTTGCACATGGCACATTGTGGCACTTCTCGCTTCTATAATTGTGCGTACCAATTCCTATCCTAAATCTCCTCTTATCTATCTATTTATATATCTTATCCATTCTGTTTCTCTGGAGAATCCTGACAAACGCACTATCTGGTTGAACAAACAAATAAAAAGGAGAGAAGAGACAAATCTTTTTTGCCAGGAGAATTCCAACTATTATCTATAAACATTCCCCCTCTACAAGAGATGGGAGCTTAACTCCCACTCTCTACTCCTGGAGGGCAGGCTGAGACACAGTGACTCCTTCCCAAAGAATATAGGAGGAAAAAGGAAAAAATAGTAACTTTACAGTGGGAGAAATCAGACACATGCTATCTTCACCAAATGTTGAAAGTTTAACATCCCCAGTGATGTTATGTGGATGTCATGTACCTCCTCATAGGATGTGATGAACAAGCACTCACCCCTGTGGCACCTTCTAAAAGCCATAACCCCAGTCTAACCATGAGAAAAACAACAGATAATCCCAGACTGTAGGACATTCTACAGGTTGCCAGGCCAAAATGCCTAATGATGGTTAAGGTCATAAAAACAAACAAACAAACAAACAACAAAAAAAAAACCAGGAAAGACTGAAAAACTACCACAGAGTAGAGGACAGTGGGATAATATACCAACTAAAAGCAGTGCGGTACCCTGGGTTAGATCCTGGAACATGAAGAGAGCATTAGTGGAAAACCTAGTGAAACCTATACAGAGCCTGGAGTTTACATAATAGTAATATACTAATGTCAGCTTCTTAGTTTGGCAAATGTGCCACGGTAACGTAAGGTGTTCCCAATGGGGAACACTGCGTGAGGGACATACAGGAACTCTCTGTACTATCTTTGCAACTTTTCTGTAAATCTGAAAGTATCCAAAAATATATAATTGTATTCAAAATTTAAAATGTAGAGTCTCCAAATTCAGACCCAAACTAACATGGACTTATTTTCTGAAATAAAAATTGCCTCACAAGGACAACGGTGCCCACTGGACGGCAGGGTCGAATACATAACATTTGGACTGCCCCACTCATTTCAAACCGCTGGAATGAAGAGTCAGAACAGCCCCCTTTGGGCAGATGGTTTCAATATCCAATTTTAAAAGGATCAGTGCAGACAATGAAGAACATTACTATAAAACCGTCATGACAAGAAGTAGAAAATAGGTCCCGTCAGAGCACACCCACGCCAAATCGCACTGTTGACACATGTGATCTTCATCTCGCTGCCTACTTTTCAAAGCAGCCCACCCGCCTGGTCCTGGCGTCCCCCTCACTGGAAGGCCCTCCTGACCATCCTTTAGCTCACTTGTTCTCACACTTTTTGTTCTCAGGAGCCTTTACAGTCTTAGAAATCTTGAGGATCCCAAGGGCCTTGTCTTTATGTGAGTTGTCAGTATGCATTAGAAATTAAAATGAAGAACATTTTAAATACTTATTCATCCACTTAAACATATTAATAAGCCCACTGCGTGTTAACATTAAAGAACATATAGCTATAGTTTTCAAAACAAAATGAAACAAAATTAGTAAGAAGAATTGTGGTGTTTTACATTTAAAACTTAGATTTAAAACAACAACAACAACAACTTAGATTAATAGGGGCACCTGGCTGGCTTGGTTGGTGGAGCAGGTGACTCTGGATCTTGGGGTTGTGAGTTCAAGCCCCACATTGCATGTGGAAGTTGCTTAAAAATAAAATCTTAAAAACATGCATGCACACACACACAACTTAGGTGACTAGAAGACAGCTAGTTTCTCCAATCAGTGTCTGCATTCGATCTGATACATTGTTACATGACAGCTAGGCTCTGGAAAACCCTATTGTATATTCATGGGGAATGAGAGTAAAGACGGCCACCAGTGTCCCTATGTTACTATGACAGCAGTTTGGGCCTTGCAGACCCAGAGATGGCACAGGGCACATTGTGAGAATTGCTGGCCTCACCTGTTCCTGCCTTGGTGTTTCCTCTCCACACCGAACACCTCCCCGTTCAGCCCCTCTTCACCCTTCACTGCCTGCTTCTCCCAGGTCCAGCCTTCCTATTTGCTTGCCCTGCATTTTCTCTCCCATTGCTTCCTTTCTCTTCTGTGGTGGCGATAGACAGCTGAAGTACCCTTCTGTTCTTTATGTTGGTTTTTTAAAGAACACCAGGTGAACGTTTTCTATTTCTCTACCAAATCAACAACAACAACAAAAGTCCCATGAAAGGCTGAATGAAAGTCCCACAAAGGTAGAAACTGCACTGCAGTCACTCTCGTGTCTCCTGTGGTACCTAGCATGGTGTGTAGTGCGGCATCTATAGAATGTCCCAGAATCCCTCAGGGTTAAAATGAACTGCGCTGAGGTTAATGCACACTCAGTGCCTCTGGTAAAGAGAGGTGCTCAAGAGGCCAGTGTATAAAGAATTTTGAAAAAGTATTTTTTTGACTGGGTTCTCCATCAGCAAAAAAAAAAAGAATGTGTGTATGTGTGTGTATGTGCACAGTTGTATAAAATGAGCATATATGGATATGCAATATTTATATACTGAATTAAAATCTTATGCATGTTGAAATAAAAACTCATATTTATATTTACTTATATACACACATTCATATGTAAAATAGGTGTTTTTTATGGTACTCCAAAAGATGATCTTTGCCCACCACATGGATGAACACACCCCACTTTGAAGACTATCACAAGTTGGCAAGGCTAAGCAAAGTTGCAGAAGTGGTGATGTGAAGTTATCAAGCTGGCAAGCCCCCCAAGTCCTCAGGGATGACTGCCAAGATGGTACGGGGCCCCCATTCCTCACTTCTCATAGAACCCTGTGTAGATAAAGAAGTAAAATGGAGTCAACTGAATGGGTTGTGGTTATCAGGACACCACACGCTGGAGCTGGCCACAGTTGCAAAATTCAACTCTGTATCTGGCACTGGCCCCGCCAGCAGCTAGTTCAGAAAAGAAATACACAAAGCTAAAAGTAAGCAAGAATCAAGTGACCTTTTTCTAGCAACAGAAAGGGAGGGAGAACACGCAAATGCTATTCTCAGGGTCTTTGGGGGATGGGCAACCAAGAGAAGAGCCTAGAAGCCCTGAAGCTTGAGTGCTTGTGGCTAAAGGTGAGCCAACTCTGTTTTTCCAGAAAAGGTGCTCCTGCCCAAAGAAAAACTATCAGAAATCTGCCTCAGCCTTGTCCACACAGAGGGGCTGGGCAGGAACAGCAGGTGGGGAAGACAAGCCTGACTTGCTGTGACTCAAAAGATCCCAAGAGGCTAAGATCACAGCTTGGAAGGGTGGTGCTGGAACCCTCAGCCCTGCAGGTCACTAACATCTAGGCTGCTAGATGCCATGGTAGAGCCCCGGGGTCAAGGCTCTGCCCTTGGCCTGCACACACTGAGCTACCTGGGAGCACCTGGCAAGGCTGGTGGGTCACCCCAGGCAACAGGCTTGTGAATTCAGGAGGTTTTTCTTCCCTCCCTGGCAATCTCTCAGGAAGCATTTCCCAGCCTGCAAGGATGATCACTAGCTCCATCTGAGTGGTTCTGCTTCCGTCAGGCGGATTCTAGATGGGCCTGTTCTTGCACAGCAGACATTCCCCATTTCCCTCCCCCAGTTTACACCTGTTGCTTGTGCTGTACATAACACCTTATTCGGCCTTGTCCTGGGCAATGTGTGTTGGATCATCACACTAAAGACGCACTTTAGCGTCTGGGTTGGTACCTAAATAGTTTCATCCCCTGGAATGGCTCCACCATTGAAAAGTTCACATTCTGCTGACCATAACCTTCCACCCTCCCAGCTCTCCCAGTCCTTCCCACTGACCCCATCCCCAGCACCAACCAGATGCCCAGTCTCTGGATCCCACCAGCTTCCCTAGTTCATTGCTGCCTTCCTGGTTTCAATTCCTTCCCCAGCCAGTCTGAACCCCACAGTCAACACTAGAACTACCCCCACACACACATACACACCAACAGAGCACCCACCCTGGCAGGCCTCCGAAGCTAGGATTTGTCTTCTCTGTCCCACCCCTAGTGATTGTGGTTCAGGAAGTCTGAGGTAGGATCCAGAACTCTATACAAGCTTAAAAAGTTTCCTAAGAGATTCTGAAATGGATGAGAAACACTACCCTAGGAAATCAAATTCTCTGGCTGAACAATCTGTTGGTACAAGGTTTGACATTCGAAATATTTAACAATTGTCGTGGAGCAACTGGAACTCTCATAAACAGCTCATGAGGACATAATGTGTTATAACCACTTTGCAAATCTGTTTGGCAGCTGACCACAGGCACACTCAGCAACAGAGTGATTCCTCTTCCCTGTATGTACCCAACAGAATGTGGGTACAAAACTCCTACCCTTCCAACGCACCTTCCATTCTGCAAAGTGACCTTCATAATACCTGAACTCCTTAGCATGCCATACCAAAACATTCTTGGGGAGGACTGTGAGCTTACCTCTCACCTTCCTTCTCTCACCCTCATACTACACCTTAAAAGATGTAGACAAGAAAGACTATGCACAATAAGCCCAACCTGGAGACGATCTAAATGTCTACTAACAGGAAATGAATAAATTGTGGAATATTCATGCCACGACATACTATACACCAGTGAAAACCAACAAAGTACTGTGACATATATTATGGGTGAATCTCCCATATATGAGGTTGAACAAAAGAAGCCAGACCAAAAGTACATGATTTTTCACTCTGTTTATATAAAGTTTAGAAACAGGCAAAACTAGGGACGCCTGGGTGGCTCAGTCGGTTAAGCGTCTATCTGCCTTCAGCTCAGGTCATGATCCTGGGGTCCTGGGATCGAACTCCCTACATCAGGCTCCCTGCCTCTCCCTCTTCTCTCCCTCTCTGTCTGTGCTCTCTCTCTCTCTCTCTCTCAAGTAAATAGATAAAATCTTTAGAATCAGGCAAAACTCACCTATGGTGGTAGATATGAGGACGTAGTGAGTGGGGGAGAGGGGTAGTGCTTGGGAGAGGGCGTGAGAATGGGTGGTCTGGTGGTGGTAATATGGTTGTGTTCACTTTATGATGATTCATCAGATTGTAGATTATGGTGCATACTTTTCTGTGTATAAGTAATATATCAATTTAAACATTTTATATCTACAAGCCCCAGAGAGCGGGAAAAGTATTCACCATTGCCCTGCTGAAACATGATTGGAATGGGTACCAAGTCACACCCAGTCTTTCCACCTGGTGCCTACCAGTTGGATTTCAGCCCTGAATAGTCACCCAATCCATACTGACAAGGAGGCGTCTTGCTGAGCAATACATCATTTATCCAAATGCCTATTAAATGTCTCAACCTGGAATTCCCACGAGGAACTCAGTACACTCTCAAATTGATCCAAGCCCCAGGCCTGCCCC
Source organism: Neomonachus schauinslandi (assembly GCF_002201575.2). Taxonomy (NCBI): domain Eukaryota; kingdom Metazoa; phylum Chordata; class Mammalia; order Carnivora; family Phocidae; genus Neomonachus; species Neomonachus schauinslandi. The sequence continues at coordinate 50,698,163 of NC_058410.1, read as the reverse complement.
ACCTGGAGTGTAACTGTTTCTGAGTTTCGGACCCCATCATCTACACAAACCAGAAATATGGCCGACAGATCCTTCCACTTCTCCTTCATAACTAGGAGGTCCCTTCAATTCCATCCGTTAAAACTGTCCAGTCCTCCCTGTTCACACTCCCCCTTGCTTCAGTCCAGACCCTCCTTATCTCCCACCTAGGCTCTTACTAGGTCTTCTCTGGGCTCTGCCCAAACTCTTGCCCTTTCAACGCAACTTCCATTCTGCAAAGCGACCTTCCTAATACCTGAACTCCTTAGCATGCCATACAAAAACATTCTTGGGGATATTCTTCTCTCACCTGCATACTTCATCCCCCAGGAATAATAAACCACCTATCAGTCTCCAAACAATCCATGCTAGTTCACATAAATATGCTTTTCATGTGCCAGAAAGGTCCAAAGTATCCTTTCAATTCAAACTTCCCTTTCCCTGTTGCAAGGATAACTTCTTGAAAAAACAAGACCCTACTTCCCTAGGCAGCTAGCATCGTGACATATCACTCTCTCCCTTACAAAGACTATTATTGTCCATCAGGTGTTATCCACAGGCCCAACCTAAGGCCCCCCCGGGATAATACTTATAGATACAACACACCGCTGCGTTCACAGCTAGAGAGACATACTAATGGAAAAAGAATCATACAGACACAATAGGCAGAAAACTCAGAAGCAAAGAAAAGCAAAGATGACCAGAACCCCTAGAAAATGGGCCCATGTAATCTGGGTGACAGGTGAAGAGATTACTTTCAGTCCTAGATCTATATCATTCTGTACAAAGAAGCATAACAGGTGGCATCCCACTGTGGTTAAGAGCATGGACTCCAGAACCAAACTGCCAAGATTTGAATCTTGTATCTGTTACTTACAGACTCCTTAAACTTACTCCTTAAACTTTCTGTGCCTCAGTTTCCTTATCTGAAAAGTGGGTTGTTCTGGGAATGAAAAGAGTTCATACATGTACAGCACTCTGGCACACTGTAAGTACACAGAAGTGCTAGCTCTTATGATGTTCTTAAGGTGAAGTCAAAAAGGAAGAACCAAAACAGCTTTTTATGTTGAAAAACAAAACAAAGCAAAACAAAGCTACCTACGTCCATAGGTGTAAATCAGCTGTAGGCTCCACATTCCAACTCTGAGATTTTAAATCATTCCTCCCCTTAAGCCAAGACAACTCAGGGATCCAGGGTCTTAGATTACCCCAGCACAGATACTGGGGTGTGTCTCCTCAGTTCCCTCTCACCCGGGCCATAAGCCATGAATTTATGGAACTTCAGCATGGCTGCAGGACAAGACCGGGAATGCCTTTTTAATTCCAAGTGTCCTGCTCTCCTCTCTTAAAGGTGATTAGGATAGTGCTTCCTCAGCCTAGAAATGACTAATGAGAAATGAAAGAGAATTAGGGTTCTCTACTTAACATTTTCACTAGGTTTCCTTAAAAGAAGGCTAAATAACAAAACCCAATGACCTCCCTTTCTATTTATAAACAATAAAGAGCATAATTAGAGCAAACATCACCAAAAACTGGGGGTCCTGTGCTCTGGTCACACTGTTTTCACCTTCTCCTGTAAGCATTAGCTTGTTACCCTTCCCTTGCTGTGTGCTGCTTTCACAAGCCAGCTGTTCCCACCAGGATGAGGACTCAGGTAACAACAATAACCAGGCTTTATTGAGAACTTCCTGAATGTTAAGACTTTCGCTCACATTATTATAGCCGGCCAAGAGTTGTCTCCCCCAATCCATTCTCCTCTTCTCCCACCATGGAGAGCTTCATTTGACCAATGTGAGTGAGGACAATGGGAGCAGATGCCTCAAGCACAGGGAGAAAGCCCCATCCTGTGGATGGCGGAGCTGCCTCACCCACGTGGGTCCCTGGATGATCCCATGGGACAGAATCTACCCTGAATAGTTACTGGAGAAGGACAAACTTCCAACTAACTGAGGGATCTCTTTGTTAGCCAAACACCAGCTGAAAAAATGACCTGAGTTAATCCCTAAAATACAGAGGGAAAGAATGGTATTTGTACCTCTTACCTTCTAGGGCTACTACTATAAGGATATAATGAGAGGCTGCATGTGGAGTCCTTATAATAAATATTTGGAGTACTCTTATTATCCCCATTTTACAGATGTAGTGAGTAAAATGCTGAAGATCATACAGTTAGTATGTGGTAGAGCCAGGACTGGAATTCAGACATCCAACCCCAGAGCTGATCTTATAATCCCCACGCTATCCTGCTTCAAGAAGGACAAAACGAGATAATATATAAAGAGCCTTGTGGAGCCACGGGGTTGGTACCTAACTGTGCTCAAGACAGCATCGCCGTTGAGAGCGTGGGCTGTGGAAGCTGATGGACATCCAGCAACATCCAATCTTGCCCTGCTATTACTAGATCTGTGACAGGCACAGGCCCTGGTTTTCTCATGTGTAAAATGGGTGATGCCACCAATCTCATGGAGCTATAGTGAGGAAGGAAGCTACCATGTACAAAGAGCTTCTGACACAGCCAGGCACAGATCCGTGTTCAATAATACAGGTCTCAGGAGGAAGCAGGAGAGAACTGGGGTCTCTTGCCCCTCTTCCGGCCGCTCAACCCCTTTTTTGGGGGGGTGAACACAAAATAATAACCAACATTTGTGCAACTTTCCAACTTGGAGAGCAGCACCGCATCATCTCTTCACTATAAGCCCAGGAGGGAGGTAAGGCAGGAATGACTGTGATTCCCATTCTGTGGATAGGAAACTGAGGCACAGATATTCTCAGAATCATATTAGAAGTAAGAGGCAGGCCAGGATTCAGACTCAGCTCCAAACTCGGATCGTCATGCTGTATAGCCCCTCAACCAGCTGCCTCTTCTTCCAAAACGTTCTGGGTCAGACAGTGGAGCGTTTCTCCACGAATGAACGAATGAAATATTTTTTTTTAAAGATTTTATTTATTTATTTGAGAGAGAGAGAGAGACAGCCAAAGAGGGAACACAAGCAGGGGGAGTGGGAGAGGGAGAAGCAGGCCTCCTGCGGAGCAGGGAGCCTGATGCGGGGCTCGATCCCAGGACCCTGGGATCATGACCTGAGCCGAAGGCAGACGCTTAACGACTGAGCCACCCAGGTGCCCCACCAATGAAATATTTTTAATGTCTTAATCAATTTAACAAATGGAAGGAGGGTGTCAAGTGGCTCAATCGGGGTCCCAGTGCAGGGTGTCTGTGGGTCCCTGGCCCCACCAGCCTCAGTTTCCCAATCACTAAAATCAGGTTGCCAACACCTCCTCTGTAAGGACATCAAATGAAGCGCTGCATGTGAATGCAAATGAACCACCCGACACAATGTACCAGGCACATATGAGGTTTCTATAAATGGCAACAAAATCTGACTAACCGTTGTTCCTGGGCAATACCTGCCAGGCACAGAGGGAGACCCTACGGGGCCGAGCTGGACAGCAGTTGTCCGGGAAAGTGAAAGAGGAGCCGGTTTGGCGGACCAGAGAAACGGGCCGCCAGGGACAGGCACTGCTCTACTAGGGTGACCCGGCGGCGTCTCCGGCCTGGCCTGGGGACTCCGGCTCCCGCAGAGGGCGCGCCCCAAGTCCCACCTGTCGCAGCAGGCAGGCCGGCCGGGCCCGCACCCACCACTCCCGAGGCCAGCCCCGGGGCCCCTCTGCTCGCTGTAGGGGAGATCCCGGCGCCAGAGTCCGAGAGGACACGGCCAGGTCGGAGCCAGGAGTCTGGACGCGGGTCTTCCAACTTCCCCATGAAAGTAGGGGGAGAGGTTTTCGGATAGCTAGCGCCGCGCGAGAACCCCACCGCAACGGAAAGAAACAGACCCCACCGGCGCCTCCTCCACGTGGCTACCGCTCCCCTCCGCCAGTCCTCCCTCCTCCTCCCCACCCCCAACTCCCTACCTGCCGAAGTGCCCCACGCGGTCAAAAATCAGCTCAAAATTGTGGGACCGCATGGTGCCGCGGTGCACTGCGCTCCCAAGCTGGACACGCCGAGCTCGCCGAGAGCGGGGGGCCCGCGGACAGCGCGCCCCGCCCCGCCCCGCCCCGCCCCGGCCGTGCCCACCGCGCCCCGGGGGGCCAGCCCGGCAGTCTGAGTCCCCCGCGCGCCATAGGGCGTGGGCCGCGCGCGGGGCCCGCCTGGTTCCTCCCTCCGAGGCGCCATCTCTCCTCCCCGCCAGCGCAGTCTCTGGCTTCTCCCCGCCGCCGCGCCCTCGTCCCGGCTGCGCTGTGGTCCCGGGAGCCCGCCGCCGCGTCCGCGTGGTCGCGCCTCTCTGTCTCTCTGTCTCTCTGTCTCTCTGTCTCTCTCTCTCTCTCTCTCTCTCTCGGTCGTCGCAGTGCCTCGGGACAGCCCGAGGCAGGAATGAGAGGCCCGGGTTAGGTTTGGGGGCTGCAAGAACCTAGCATCTTTGAAAAGCCGCGCCTTCCAAGCGTGGCTCTCCAACTTGCTGAAGGGTGTACCGCGGAATTTGGTTTTCTATGTACGTTTCTGGACTCCACTTTTTTAAAGATTTTATTTATTTATTTATTTTATTTGAGAGAGAGAGAGAGAAACAGCATGAGAGGGGAGAGGGTCAGAGGGAGAAGGAGGCTCCCCGCCAAGCCGGGAGCCCGATGTGGGACTCGATCCCCAGGACTCGGGGACCATGACCCGAGCCCAAGGCAGTCGCTCAACCAACTGAGCCACCCAGGCGCCCTCTGGACTCCCCTCTTGACCAGGACAAATACCGCTTTCTCAGAGAAGGCCAACGGTTTGAGGGCCAGGACAGGGTCTCCAAGAGCAGAGCATAAAGAAGGGATTCTGATGAGCCTGAGAAGTGACAGGCTCTGGCAGGGCTGTGTTCAAGCTTGTATGTTTCCCAAAGAGCAAAGGAACTCTCTGGGTAGAGACTCAAGCAGAATTAGTACCAGCAAGAAACTTGTGCTTGAACAGAATTTGAAAAACAGAGGAAAGTGCCCTCCCAAAGTACTTCCCTCACCTACTGGTATATTCTAGATACCTCTCCTCTGTCAGTTAAAGGTTATGAGACATTGTATTTTCAATCCATTTATGGTGTTTTTCAATGATCAGAAGTGGTATTTTTTATTTTAATGAAGTCAAATTCATAAATATTTTCCTTTAGAACTTGTGATTTTGTAATTTGTTTAAAAAATTCTGCTTTACCATGAGGTCACAAAAATATTCTGTTATATTTTCTTCCAAAAGTTTTAGCTTTTGACTTTTCTCATTTAGGTCTTAAATCCACTGGAAGAGATTGTTTGGTTTAAGATGGCGATCCAATTTTGGGTTTTTCCATGCAGATAAAAAATTGCCCCAGCCCCATTTACTGAATACTCTGCATTTTCTCTGCATTGCCACCTCGTCATCTATAAACTTTCTATTTTTGTGTGGGTTTGTTCTGGGCTCTCTAAATCTGTTGCATTGATCTATTTCTTTTTCCCTGTGCCCATGTGTCTTTATTATTACAGTTTTATACAATCTGCTCCAATCAATCTTTTATTACTACTCTAAAATACCTCTTATCAAAGTCACCATGATCTCCATGTTGCCAAAGCCAATGGTCAATTCTCAATCCTTATTTAATTCCCACTGTTCAAGAAAAATTATTTTAAAAGGTATAATCATGGAGCGCCTGGGTGGCTTAGTCAGTTAAGCATCTGCCTTTGGCTCAGGTCATGACCCCAGAGTCCTGGGATCGAGCCCCGCATCGGGCTCCCTGCTCAGCAAGGAGTCTGCTTCTCCCTCTCCCACTCCCCCTGCTTGTGTTCCTGCTCTCGCTGTGTCGCTCTCTGTCAAATTAAATAAATCTTAAAAAAATTTTTTTCCCATCTCAAAGTGTTTGACAATGTTTCCTGGTACCACAATATCAGTTTGTCTTTCTTAAAACATCTTGTGTTTTAAGCCTGTGCTTCCCCAGTCCCATGATTTTTCTCTTACTTTCCAGCTTGCTGTTCTCTGTCACTTAGATCCTCCTCCTTTTCCCATTTTCTCTCAATGTTGGAGTGCCCCAGGGCTCTGAGCTCTTCTCTTTTTACATTTTCCCTCAGTAGCATAACGCAGTCCAACTACAGTCCATGGGCGAAATCTGGTCTGCTACCTGCTCTAGCAAATAAAGTTTTATTGGAATACAGTCATGCTCATTCCTTCATATATTGTCTATGGCTGCCCTCATACAGCAATGCCAGACTTGAGTAGTTGTGACAGACTGTATGGTCCACAAAGCCTCAAATTTTACTATCCGACCCTTTACAGTAAAGGTTTACTGACCCATGATCTACTCCTATGGCTTTTAATGACTCCCAGATCCACATGTCCAAGCTGACCTCAGCCCAGTACTCCAGACTTGTAAATGCCACCACCTCATCCACAGGTCTAAAAGCCACCTCAGACTTACCATGATCACCTTCATTCCCACTCCTCTCCAGCATTTCCCATCTCAGCAAATGGCACCTCTTGCACCAGTTGCTTAGGCCAAAACCCCTGGTGTCTCCTTTTATCCCTCTCCTGTTTTCATACTCCACACCGTTTTCCATCAGAAAATTCCAGGTGCTCCGCCTTTATGACAGAGCCTGATTCTGTCTACCCCCGCTGCTAACCTTCTTGTCCAAACTATCATCTCCAGCCCAGATTATACAACATCCTCCTAACTGGTCTCCATGCTTCCTCCCTTGCCCCACACAGCTCCTTAAAATATAATTCCGGGTAAGACATTCCCTTGCTTGGCAGCTTTCTGTCACTGTTAGAATAAAACCCAAAGTCCTGACATGGCCCTGTCTGTTCCTCTGACTCATCTCCCACCTTTTTCTCAACCACTACTTTACTCCAGCCTCCTTGCTCATCCTAACCCACATCCCAGTCCCCGAACTTTTACACTTGCTATCCCCTCTACTTGAAACTTTTTTCCACTTTGACTTTCTATTTATTTTTCAACTTAAAAATATGCCCCCCCCCCCAATAAAATAGCCACAACAATAAAAACAAACAAATCATCCCCACCAACAGTCTGGAACTTTTCCTGGACCTTTATGTAGATAAAATTGACATATAACATTGTGTCAGTTTAAGGTGTACAATTCGTCTTATCACTGGAAATCTATACCCTTTGACCACCTTCACCCATTTCTCCCAACCCCACCCTCACCCCTGGAAACCACCGATCTACTCTCTGTTTCTATGAGTTCAGTTTCCTCTACTTAAGACTTCTGTCTCCAAGAAGCCACAGGGCTCATTTCCTTTCTTCAGTCAGGTCACTATTCAAATGTTGCTTCTTCTGGGAAGATTTCTCTGCTCCTCCTACAACATCAGTCCTCATCACTCTCTAGCCCCTTACTAGGCTACCCTGCTGTATTTTTCTTCAACCTGAGATGTATACATATAATTTGATATCACTGCCATAAAGTATAAACTCCATGAGAGCAGGGACTTAGACATATAGTAGATGCTCAGTAAGTATGTGTGGAATGAATGAGTAAATATAATCCAAATGGGGGAATATTGAAACAAAATTTAAGCAATTTCCTAAGAGCACCAGTTTCGCCACACATGAATGGAAGAGGACAAAGGGCCTAGCTCAAATCCTACCCACAGCTTAGGCAAGTCTTGGGATTTCCTAAAAAGGAGTCCTCTAACAAAACACTTGCCCTCTTAGAAATCCAGTGAGATAATTCTAACACAAATACGGGGCAGATGTATTTCTTCGAGTAAGTGGAAATGGGACGGGGGAATAGAGAGGGGAGAAAGGCAGGGACCCAAGAAAAACAACATTTGTGCATCCTTCTAAATCTAGATGGATTAGTTTCAATTGGGTGACTTGGAATCCCCCACATGGGAGTAAATATTCTGATGCCCTGTGGCCTCACGGCTTCCAGGTCCCAACCCTCATCTCAGCCTGGACTTTCTGTTCAAAGTTTCCTTGGAGCAACATCTAGGTCCCTAAGAGGTATCCACAAATTGGAGAGAAATCAAAGAGCAAATGGTGATTAAGTTAATTGACGGGCAAAGGGTGACCCACAGTGGTGCCCGGGTGGCTCAGTCGGTTAAGCATCTGAATCTTGATTTTGGCTCAGGTCATCATCTCAAGTCCGCTGTCAACTCCTCACTGGGTGTGGAGCCTGCTTAAGATTCTCTCTCTCCCTCTGCCCCGTCTCTCAACCCCCAAACTCATGCGCACATGCGCACATACCCTCTTTCTCTCTTTCTCAAAAACAAAGAAAAAAAACGGTGACCAAGAGCCTTACTTATAAAAGGCTAAGTATGCATCAGATTATAAGGTTAGTAATAAATGTATGGAAATGGGTTTTCTGCCCATGGCTAAGGAATCACCAAGAGAGCAGGAACGGGATTTGGTGTGGGGGGGGGGGGGGGGGACAGGTAGCAGCCCACACAGTTCCTGCCAGAGAGGTTTGCAAGCCAGTTCCCCCAGGCTCTGTCCCACTTTGTCCTCCCCATGCCCTAGACAGACTGCCACATGCCACTGAACTGAAGTCCTTCCTCAGCAGAGCCCCGGCAGAGCCTGCCCGAGGGGAAATTCTGGAGGAAAGCTTTGTCTTGGCACCCTCGCATTTCCCTGACCACACTTCCCTCCAACTCCAGGGACCCCATCACCTCTGTCCCCAGGGGCTCCGGGTTGGGCTTGGTCTCCAAGTGCCAATTCCACTCCCACCCCCACCTCACTCTGGGTCCCACCCAGATGAAGCTTCCCAGCAAAAACTGCCTCTTCTTCCTCGGTCAAAGCTCTACTGCCCAGGGTTTTCTTTTTTTTCAATTAGGAAAATACCTTTATTATTTTTGAAATGTTCCAATACTCAATGGAAAAACCACGAGAGTGGCTTTTTCACAACTTCACCAATTATAGAAAAATGACTTTCCACCTTCTTTACAGAAGTCTACCCTCCAAATCAGACAGGCCTCCATGATGGCTGAAACAGGGCAGAGAATCAGCAAGGAGAACTGCAGCTGCCGGGGCAGCCTGAGGGTTTCTCTGCACTTTGAAACCCCAGGTTGAGTCCCGAAGGGCTGTGACCCCTCCAAGGAAGGCTCAGTCCAAGCACATTTGTGGCAGACTGAGGCGGGCTCTGTCTTGACGGCCAGCAGGCCACGGAAGGCCTGAGGCGTGGCACCTGTGGCTCAGAGGCCTCAATCAAGGCCGCTTCGTGAGAACGAGAACAGGACTCAGGCCTGCAGCTCAAATCCCTTTCTCTAAAACATGGCCAGGAAAGAGACTACAGGCACTGGCCGAACTGTTTAGGTTTAGAAATCTCCCCTTTTACTCAGCTCCCGGAGATGAATTTGTCAAATAGCTGTTAAAAACAAATCATGGGCACCTGGGTGGCTCAGTCATTGAGCGTCTGCCTTCAGCTCAGGTCATGATCCCAGGGTCCTGGGATCGAGCCCCACATCAGGCTCCCTGCTCAGCGGGGAGCCTGCTTCTCCCTCTCCCTCTGCCTCTCCCCCTGCTTGTGCTCTCTCTCTCTCTCAAATAAATAAATAAATAATCTTTTAAAAAGAAAGAATTCAACATGAGATATTGTTGAGCATCTGCTCGGTGGCGAGTCTGCTTCTGCTTCTCCCTCTCCCTCTGCCCCTCCCCCTGCTTATGCTCTCATACTCTCTCTCTCTCTCAAATAAATAAATAAAATCTTTTTAACTTCATCTAAAACTAATGATGTAATGTATGGGGATTAACATAAGAATAAAAAAAATTAAAAAAAAAATAAAATAAAATCTTTTTAAAAAATAAAATAAAGCAGAAAGCAAACATGTGTTTCCATTTCAGCTGTAATCAGCAGTTGGCAATTTTTAGGAAAAGATGACCTGAGTCGCTCATTGTCAAGATTGTCTATTTTATTGGGTCTCTGGCTCTTCCTTTCTCATCCATGGCTGGGGCAGGGGGTTACAGCAATAACAGAAGGCTGTTTGTGGATTTGAGAAATCATGACTCTAGATGGAATTTATGCTAACATTGGGTCCTCTGTCAGAAAAAAATACCTTGGCTCCTCCACCGCCTTTGAATGATGATGTCCCTGGCATTTCTTATCCTTGGACTTTTCTTCTTGCCCTATATTCTCTCTTGATTGAGCAGATTCATCAGTATTGGAACCCAAAAAATACCACCAAAACTACTTGATAAAGTCAAGCAGAGACGCAACAAGAGAGAGCACTGACTTGCCAGAGTCCCAGTAGCACTCAGAGGGGAAAGGGCAAGGGCAGGTGAGGTCCTGGAGTCTGGTTTCAGGCAGGTCTTTCTATAGGATTGACTGGGGTTGGAAAAGGATCTTAACATATGAGTTCAGGATTGGAGAACACAGAAAGGTAAGGATTTTGAGGCAAGGTGTTAAGAGTCCTGGGAAGTAAACAGTCCTCTCATGTTTTTCATTGAAATGTTGAAGAGTTTAATGCATTTGGGAAATTCCTGAAATGAACACTAAGGTATTTATAACTTTTCCTTGGCAAGGGTTTTCTGGAATAGTAAAGGCATGTTAATAAAAACAGTCAACTAGTAAAATTATGTCAATGTGGACAGTCAACCATATAAAGGTAAATGGTTTCAGTTCTCATCACCCACCTATGGGCTGCTCCAGCCTACTCCTCTCTTAATGAGCTCTAGACCCTTATCCCAACTCTCTACTGGACAACTTCATCTGGTCATGCCTCAGATTACCAGATTAAGCTCTAAAATCCCCAGGTAAATAGGTCCCACCATCAGTAAAATCCTTCTATGACTCCCTGGCTTTCCAAATGAAGTTTTATCTCCTCAGCATGGCCTCCAAGGCCCCCCAGGACTGGCATACTCTTACCTCTCAGGCATCACCTCTAATCACGTTCCTACACAACCCCTTTGCTGCAGAATTGCAGGCCTCCATCAGATGCCACAACACAGGGTGCTCATTCACACCGCCATACCTTTTCCCATGCTCCTACTTTAGCCTCGAAATCCCTCCCCACCTCATCTACTGGCTAAATCTCTTAATTCTTCAGGACGCAGCTCAGCTGCTGCTTGATGCCTCATCCTTGTTGACAACTGAATGAAGTTCCAGCTCCTTTCTCCAGTTTAAAAAGGTGGAGTCAGAACCACCACTTACCACCTATGTGATCTAGGGCAAGTTATCTAACCTCTCTAAGTTTTCTTTTAACAGCGCTAAGTTTTCTCTTGAAGAAAATAATAGTGCCTACCTGGTCATGAGTATTAAATGAGATCAGCGTCTCCCCAGCTTTAGCATCTAACCATTGGTGACCACCTTCATGATAATTGCTATATCTATACAAATTTATAAATGCATTTTTAAATGAACTTCAAATCACCTCACATTTTTTTAAAACGATTTTATTTATTTATTTGAGAGAGAGAGAACCTGTGTGAGCATGAGCAGGGGCGGGTAGAAGCAGAGAGAGAGGGACAAGCAGACTCCATGCTAAGCGTGGAGCCTGTTGCAATTCTCCAAGAAAATAAGCAATCTGTTTAAGGTTGCCCACCCTTGGGTTGCAGAGCCAAATTCCAACCCAGCTCTTTCTTACTCCAAAACTATTGCTCATAACCATGACACTGGCACCGTTTGTTACAAAAAGTGCAGAATTGTGCACAGTTACCCTTAAAATGACTGGAGTGGAAATCTGGTGACTTCAAACCACCACTTTCCCCAACCTCCCTAAGAAAGCCTACAAGTAAGTTAGTATGCCATTAGCCCTCAAAGACACCCATCTGGCCAGGTGTTCAAGTCAAGTCCTTAAAACTCAAAGAAGGAAGTAATTGCTCCTGGGTGAGGTAACCTTGAAGACTTGGCAGAATTTAATATTTGATTCAAGATTTGAAGGATAAAAGTAAATATCGCCAGGCAGAGGCAAGGTAGAAAGCGTGTTTGAGCGGAGAAAATAGCCTGATGAAAAACCCAGACGTAAAAATCCAGGCATGCGTGAGGCCACAGTGTGAAGCAGTGCAGCTGACGGATAAGGGCAGGCGTGGTTTGCGCTCCGCCTCATGCCTGGCACACAGAAAATAATGGGGACATTTACCGGAACGGCCTTGGAAGGCGCCGTTAAGAGCTCACGCTCTGCAATTGACAACCTGGTCGTAAATTCCACCTTCATCACTTAAAAACCTCGACACCCTGCCCAACTCACATCTCTCTGGCATCGCTACCTGGTCAAAAGGGTTGAATTCGTTGGTGGGGTCAAATGAGCCTCAAGTGCTCCAGCCACCTTTTCAGTTACAAATAGCAGCAGACCACACTCAAACTAAAGTGAGAAAGGGACTTTTTTGACTCACCGTGGGAGAAGTCCAGGGGTAGAGCTAGCTGCATGTGTGATGGGATCCAGAGGAACAATGTCTCGGGTTTCCCTTTCTCTCATTCTCCATCTCTTCTCTCTGCTCTTCTCTGCTTCTTTGTGTAGATCTCAATCCCAGATGAGAGAAAAACACTCCCTCCCACACTTGCAAGTCAATTTTTCAAAGTCAAGGGTGGAAGTGGGGGAAACTAGACGACACAGATCCACTGGCCTGTGGCCAGGATAGGGAAGTCTCTGATTCGCTGGCCTGTTGCAGGGCAGGGAACTCTGATTGGCTGGCCCGTGACAGGGCAGGGAACTCTGATTGGCTGGCCTATGTCACCTGTTCCATTCTCAGAAACAGCCCAATAGTACCTCAGGAAATAGGGGACACACAGCTTCCTGGAGAGGGATTCCAGATGAATAACACTTAGAAACTTTTAACAGTGTACCTAACCCATGGTAGGTGCTTAATAAAAGCTAATGCTATGAAGATAGACCAAGAAGGATAAGTAAATTAGGGCCACAGTGCTTGGAGCCTTGAATTCTAGGCTGCAAGTATTGAGCTTTAGTTAACGGGCAGTGAGGAGCCACTGAAGGCTTTGTCCCATGTGGTGAACAAGGTATGTTTTGTGAAAATTGGTCTGATAATGGGGGTGTGACAGAGGGAGGAGGAAGATGGAGAAGGTGGTGGTAGGCAAGTCAATTGGGAGGGTGATACACTTGGAGCCCAGTGTTCGAGATTCAAATGAAAGAGGTGATAGTAGAAACTGAATGAAGGGGATCCCCATTCAAGTGGCAGAGAAGGAAGAACGGCCGGCTTTGGCAACTGGCTGCCTGGGGAGGGCACATACATTGAGGAGGTGAGGAGTGCCAGAGCTTACAAGCCTGAGTGACTGAGGATGATGGCCTGGCCGTTTGGGCTCCTCTCTTTCCTCCGTCTTTCCATCTTCCTCCTCCCTCCCTACTCTTTGGGGAAAGATGCAAGTTTCTCTCATCCTAGAAAGCACAGTCTTTCTCTGGTGCACTTCACTGGCACAGCCACTGAGGGCTTTAGCGGGAACAGCTTTAAAAGGATTGGTTCATAAACGATGCAATATGTTAACAAAGATTCAAGTGAGTGAAATGTTTTCCCTCTTACTGTAAAAGATAAACAAACGGGACTTGCAGAATGTGCAAAAGATTTGGAATAACTGTTGTAGGTCTCTTTTAAGAGCATGAAATGAATACAAGTTTTGGCTAAGAAACTTGAGTGTTATAATATATCTGTGTTAGAAATATAGGTGCTCCTGGGTGGCTCAGTCAGTTAAGCATGGGACTCTTCATTTTGGCTCAGGTCATGATCTCAAGGTGGTGAGATCCAGCTCAGTATGGGCTGGCGCTCAGGGCGCAGTCTGAGATTCTCTTACTGTCTCCTTCTGTCCCTCCCCCCCAATAAATAAATAAATAAATAAATAAATCATTTTTTTAAAAAGAGATTAAAAAAAGAAAAGAAATGGTGAGCATAGCAGAAGATGGATTTCTCCAACTTCAGGAGAAAGGTGCAAGGTGTGTGTGTGTGTGTGTGTGCGCGTGTGCGTATGTGTGTGTTCTGTTTCTGTGTCTGTATTTACAAGTCTATGAGTGAGCTGAAGAACAAGGGACACCCTGGAAGCAGCTGCATGTCACAGTGATACTGACCAAAGTAGTCAAAAAGTGAGGAGCAAGCGTGAGGAAGGAAAAAGAGAGATTTTCTTAGTCCTACTTCTAAACTGTGTTCCTTATGGGGCTGGAATGCTAAGAGGATGGTTGCAGGGTAAGGTTCACTGGAACCATCTGGAAGAACCTGTTATTTATGCCACCCAGTCTATGGTATTTTTTTATGACAGACCAAGCTAAGATACTTGGGTATCTTTTCAGAAAAAGTTTATGCATAAAAAAGCAAAAATAAATACATTCATTTCCGTCCTTTTTTCACACAAATGGTTCTGCAGCTTGCCATACGTATCTTGGAGAACAGTTCAAGTCACTGTATTTCTTTTTTAAATAGCTGCATGATATTTTTCCATTGTATGAATATACTGTAGTCCATTTATCCAAACTTCTATTGCCGAACATGATGCTACAATGAACACAGGGGTCCATATAGCTTTTCAAGTTGATGTTTTCCAGTTAGTGGAATTGCTGGATCATATGGTATTTCTATTTTTAATTTTTTGAGGAAGTTCCATATTATTTTCCACAGTGGCTGTGCCAATTTACATTCCCACCAACAGTACACGAAGGTTCCCTTTTCTCCACATCCTTGCCAACATTTGTTATTATCTTTTTGATACCAGCCATTCTAACAAGTATGAAGTGATATCTCATTACGGTTTTAATTTGCATTTCCCTGATGATTAGTAGTGTCAGACATCTTTTCACGTAGCTGTTTACCTTAAGCTTTTCTTTCATTAGAACTTCCATATTTTATTTTTTCAGTTACAATGTAGTCTTCCATTACAACTTCTAATTGATTATTTTTATCATCAATAATCAATAATTTTATATTAAAAAGGCTGCTTATTCTGTGTGTGTGTGTGTATTTTTTTTAACCATGCCAAATTACTTCCCATATTGTTTGACATCATTTTTCAGGTGACTCTCTTAAACTTTCAAAGAATAACATTACCTCATTTGCAAGTAGTGGTTAGCTATCCTTTTTTTAAATATACCTCTAATTCTTCTCTTTTATCTAATTGAATTAGCTAATACCTGCAGAATGATGCTAAATAATTGTAGTGTTACTAGACATCCTTGCCTCATTTCTGACTTTAATGGGAACATATTATTTCTCCATTAAACTCAATGCTGGCTTTGAGATAGATCTACTTAATCATGTTAAGAACGTATCCAACTATTGCTAAGTTTACTACATCTTACCAGGAATAGATATTGAATTTTATCAAATGCCTACCTAGTACCTATTGGAAAGATAATACTAATTTTCTCCTATCATAATAATAGATTTCTTAATATTGAATAGCCCTTGCATTCCTGGAATTCTTAATTGTTAATGTTAGTATTCTTTTAATATGTTACTGCAGTTTGATTGTTAATATTTATATTGGATTGTTGAATTGATATTTGTAAGTGAGATTACTCTATGGTCTTCTTTTATAATCATTATTTAATCATTATTGCATATTATCAGTGTTATGTTGGCTTCATATAAAATAATTTGGATGTTTAGGGCCCTGGGTGGCTCAGTAGGTTAAGTGTCTGCCTTCAACTCAGGTCATGATCTCAGGGTCCTGGGATCGAACCCCGAGCCCCACATTGGGCTCCCTGCTCAGCGGGGAGACTGCTTCTTCCCCTCCTTCTAACCACCCCCAGCTCATGCTAACTCTTGCTCTATCTCAAATAAATAAATAAAATCTAAAAATAATAATAATAATTTAGATGCTTTATTTCTCTTTCTGTGCTCTGGAATGATTTAAATAGCTTTAGAGTCACCTTTGTCTTTCATAAAATTCCTCTTTTTTTTTTTTTAATGAAATCTTGCTTTACCAACTTTTTCAGTTAACCATCTACTAGTCTTAACTACCTTAGATAAAAATACTTTTATTATTTCCAAACTTGGTAAACATTCATTATCCTTATAACCATAAGGATATTAAAATATCATCAAAATGAGGAAATAATCAGAGGAATGTACAAATGTCTACATGCAACATATTTCAATACAGTATTATTTATAATAAAAGCAAAAAGGAAGCAACTTAAGAGCTAACTGTTCACAAGGGACTGGTTAAATTATGGTATTTTCTATATAATAAAATACTACGCAGCTATTGAAAGTGTTGTTTTGGTATGGGAAAATAGGTCTTTCAATTTTAATACATTCCTGAATTTTCTGAAGCTTTTACACTAGGAAATTGTTACTTTTATAATAAATAATGTATAATTTTTAAATAAAAATTAAATGATGGTATGGTTGTATATTTATTCAGATGGAAAGATGTTCACAACAGATGACAATGCATGTTTCAGAGCAATATGATCCCATTTTTTTAATGTGTGTTTCTTTAGTTACAGAAAAAGTTTGGAGGTGATTTTCTTGAGCTAATTGAATTTGGATACATTTTTTAATTTTTTAATTTTTTATTTATTTATTTTTTAAATTGTATTTATTAGAGAGAGACACAGCGAGAGAGGGAACACAAGCAGGGGAAGTGGGAGAGGGAGAAGCAGGCTTCCTGCTGAGCAGGGAGCCCGATGCGGGGCTCAATCCCAGGACCCTGGGATCACGACCTGAGCAGAAAGCAGATGCTTAACGACTGAGCCACCCAGGCGCTCCATGTTTTTTTTTTTAAAGATTTTATTTATTTATTTGAGAGAGAGACTGTGCGAGCAAGTGGGGGGAAGGGCAGAGAGAGAGGGAGAGGCAGAGAATTTCAAGCAGACTCCACAATAAGTGGGGAGCCCCACGTGGGGCTTAATCTCACAACCCTGAGATCATGACCTGAGCTGAAACCAAGAGCCAGTCACTTAACGGAATGAGCCACCCAGGCACCCGTTTTTTATTTACAAGTAGTTTTCATTTTCTTAGGGTGATTATGAATTAGATGAATGGGTGGGCAGATAGATAAATAGATGGATGAAATGCAGTATTTCAGGATTAAACAAGAACGGTTATAGAATTAACTAGGTGAGAGGTCAGGGATGCTAGCTGGCTCTAGTCTACCCAAATAAAACTCCCAGTACAAACCACTGGTGAAAGTAGAAAGTATTTTTTAGTCCCCCCCACCACCGCCTTTGGAAATTGAGCACCCACCGTCTGCTGGTCTGCCTAGTGCAGTAGCTCTGAATTTCCAGGACTTGTGTTAATCAAGTGTTTAACATTTGTCTGAAAATATCTATATACTATATTCTATAGAGTACTATAGAATATATATATCCTATAATAGGATCCTAGAATAACAGACTGTCACAGCAGCTTGGACCTTGGAGATCATTCTGGAACAACCCATGGTTTTTACAAATAAAAACACTGTGCTAAGAGAGGCAACTTGGCAAACAGCAAAGTACAAACAAGGTAGAAGCTCGTTTGTTTCGATTTGTTCCCATTAGACCACAAGAGGCCCCAAACTATGGTTACTTAATAATGTACCAAAGTGTCACCCATAATTGCCAAATGAAGAAGTTCTGGAAGAAGCCAAAGATTCTATGAGAGACAGATCTTCACCTTTCCAGACCAATGACAATAATCTTTAGACAAACCTGACCAAATTCATTCTCACAAGCTTTCTCACTGAGAATGAATTTCAGTTAATGACAAAACTGAACATGAAGCCCAACCTTTCCCAGAAAGGCCAGAGTGAGCAGTCTAATTCAAATATTTTCCTCCCAAGTAATTTCACATTAACTCTTTATGAAAATGCATTTTCTATGTCAACCTTTAAAATAAACACATGTTCGGGGCGCCTGAGTGGCTCAGATGGTTAAGCGTCTGTCTTCGGCTCAGGTCATGATCCCAGGGTCCTGGGATCGAGCTCCACATCGGGCTCCTGGCTCAGCGGGGAGCCTGCTTCTCCCTCTCCCTCTGCCTCTCTCCCTGCTCATGCTTTCTCTCTCTCTCTGTATCTCTGTGTCTCAAATGAATAAATAAAATTAAATAAATAAATAAATAAAATAAAATAAAATAAACACATGTTCTTCAAGGATGCTAGAAAACACTGAGTTACATTTAGTAATTCCTAAAGTAATAACAATAGGCAAGATTTTTTACTTTAGTTAAAGTTCTGTTTCAACAAATATGAAGGAATAGATAATACGAGCCAATAGATAATTATTTGAAATAAATGAGTCAGTGGGCAAGGCTTGGGTCATTGTTTTGTTCTATAAATATGTTTTGCTGTTTTTGTAATAGTATTTCTGTATAGGGTCCTTTGAGTTTATGACTGAACTCCTCTGTGGAACTTGGACTTCTCCATGAAACTTTTGTGTATGGTCAAATAAAAAGAAAGTATGGAATCACATTCTTGTAAAGAGGCATTAGTAAATTACTATGTTTTTACACACAAACTACTTTGCTGATCACTGAGGGCACAACCAGAAAAGTTTAACACATAGTGCCTGCCTTAAATAGCTTCATTACCAACAAAACCATTCATCAGACCCATACAGGCAGAATTGAAAGCTAAGAAAGTTCAAAACAAGTTTAAAACCTGGTGGTCATGTCTTGTTTGTGTCACTAGATGTCCTTTCACCCTCATTTTTATAAAATATTTTTTTCTGGGAGCAACCTTCTCACCTTCTCTTCAGCAGGGATAGATCCAGGTTTTGTGAAGTTTGAAGTTTATGCAATTTGGAGAAACCACTATAGAGGATAAAAAAAATTATTTAGAATGAGAAAAAAAATTCAATGCATTTTGCATTACAAATTTCAAAAAGCTGACAAATACAAAAAAAATCACAAAATCTCAAAAACTAACTTAATATTTTTATTACTGAATGCTCTGACACTTTTTTTTTTAATTTTTATTTATTTATCTGACAGAGAGAGAGACAGTGAGAGAGAGAACACAAGCAGGGGTAGTGGGAGAGGGAGAAGCAGGCTTCCCGCGGAGCAGGGAGCCCGATGTGGGGCTCAATCCCAGGACCCTGGGATCATGACCTGAGCCAAAGGCAGATGCTTAATGACTGAGCCACCCAGGTACCCCTGCTTTGACACTCTTTATAATCCTTTTATCCTCCATAACGTTGTTTGCTGGATCAAACCTCACCTGAACCAAACCACCTCTGGACTTTTCTGTTACACAAGCCAATATTTCTCTTTATTGTCTAAGCTACTTTGAGTTATTTGCAACACAGGATACTAACTGATACAATGATAATGAAAAACTCATAGTAAACTTTAAGGATAAATGGATCTCCATGCACAAAGAAAAGCACTTGCAAAGCACAGCTTACAAAATATAGAATGTTTTGTGCAATCACACAACAACTGCCTCCAATAGCAGAAAGAACTTAGAATCACTTAATCTTTAGCACTGTGCGATAAATATAATTAAATCACACAAGGATATATGAGAGAATAAAAACACTTGTAAGTTCAGAACAGTAAAACAAAAAGATTGTTATTGCCCTACCAAGTACTTATTAATTAGCCCTTAATGGGAAATGGTTAAATGGCACCTTTGATGTGGTTGCCTAGAATTAATCATTGCCTAGTACTGTTTTGCTTTCAATGGAATAAAGAAATAATCAATCTGTGTAAAGATGAAAAAAAAAGTGGGGAAAAGCTTAATTGGCTAAAAACTATATTTACTTAAAATCCATTAAGTTAGGACGTTTGAAAGTAGCAAGCAGAAATCATAACATGCAAACAGGCATTAGGTAATAGAACTTTAAGACATAAATGTGCTGTGGGAAAACAACAAGAGCTCTGAATAGAAAACGCTATACAACTTTTTGCAGTATGGGGAAACAAATGGTCATTTTGAAAGTGTGTGAGCTCAGCGTGGGTCTGTTTGGAATAATGAAAGAAAGGAACCAAAACAATAATTGCAGAATATGATGGAATGGAATCCTGCTGGAATTCATGGCTTGATTATTGCCTGCTAAATAGCGGAGTTAGGCAAAGCACACTAAGTTTTAGCATGTCTTTTACAATTTTGGTTCATTTAATGATGACCTTCTTGGATTTACCTGGAACCATAAAAGGAGAAAAGGACAGGATAACTTGAGAGGTCTGCAAAAACAGTTAATATTGGGCATGAATTTTCTTTTAAGCAATTTGGCAAAACAACTTCTCCAGTTACTGCTCATAATGGAAAAACAGGTTCCTTGGCAGAACTGTAGCACCGGGGGTTGGGGTCTCAGAGAGCACCTCATCTAGAATGTACTTTGCCCATAAATTAAAGGACTTGTTGAAGACCACACTGTCAGTTGGTAGCCCAGTGGGCAGTAACTAACTCTGTGTAACTTAGGTCAAAGGGATAGTTGAGCTTAAGGAGAAATGTTCCAAATTATAAAATGCGTGCTTCCCATCCCCCTGCAAATTATCCATCAGTTCTCGCAACCTTCCTTCTCTCCACCTATTCTCAGCAGATACCTTGGGAATATCCCTTTTCCCCCAATTACTTCAGTTATAAAATTGAGATTTATTCTTACAGGAAAATGTACCTCCATAGGTTATGTGTTCCAGGAGGGATCTCATCCACCATCACATCTTGACGTCCTAGCCTGACGGTGGCTCTCAGCCAGTGTTTGTGGAATGACTGCAGTGTCACAAAAGGTAACTGATTTGCTGAGGAAAGGCTCCCCCTGTTCAGCTGGCCTTCAGTGTCTTGGGTTTCCTATGACAGCTCACCAGCCTGCCTTGCCAGTAGGCATGATGGTCTTTACTTGTTAATTCACTTATCCTCTATGACACAACATTGACCAGCTGTCTGCCATCATAGGCAAAACTTCTCACTCACCCCTGGTGTGACTGCCTTCAATCACCCAGCCCCTCAGTCTCAGCTGACATTTCTTATTGCACCAAGGACATAGTAGAGAAAAATTAGTAAAGGTCTTTTACACACTCCCAGCACCACATCTAACCACTCTCCTGCCTTATGCCTACATACTCTGCTTTCTCACTGCTGTGAAGGACAGACTCTGTTCTAACTCAGGCCAGCCCTGCAACTTGGGAGCTGGGCCCCGTTCTCCTCTCTCCTGCTCAAGATAATCAATTGTGCAGTTACCTCCTCTCTCCCGCATTCCCCTCTCTGCTTGGGATCTCTCATCTGCATACAAGAATGTCCCAATATCTTGATCTTAGCATCCTCACTCCCTGGTTTCCTCATGTCTTTATGGCTATTCCTTCTCAGTGTCCTTTCCTGGATCTTTTTCCTCTTTCCAATTTCTAAATGTTGGATTGCTCTAAGAGTCCATGGACCTCTTCTCACTCTGCACTCACTCTCTCACAGGTCTCATAGTTTTAAATACCATCCTTACGCTTGTGACTCCCAAATCAGGATCCCCAGCCCTGAGCTTTTCCCTGAACTCCAATTTCTTGACATCTCCACTGGAAAATCTGATGGGCATTGAACCTTGATTTTCCCAAAACAGAATTTGTGATGATTGATCTCCCTAAAGCTGCTCATTCCCCCAGTGTCCTGTATTTTAGTGAATGGTACCTTCTATCCCTTAATTATTTAGACCCCAAACTTTGGGATCTCTTTGACTCTTCTTTTCCTCTCACATGCTACACCTACGCAGCAGCAAATCATGTTACCTCTACCACCCGAATGTATCCCATTCCAACCACTTGTCACCACCATTCTTGCCACTTCCCTGGGCTGTTGAAGTGGCCTCTCAACTGATTTCCCTGCTTTTGTTCTTGTTTGCTGACCCCAGTCGATTCACAACCCAACAGCCAGAGTGATTCTTTGGAAATATGGGGACTGCTACCTTAAAGAAACTCTCACAAGAGGACATGTACTAGAAATGTTATTTTTTGTGATAGAAGAAAATTGGGAACAACCTCTCAGTGGAGAAATACACTGTGGCATATTCCTACAGCAGAATACCATGCAACAGGGGGAAAATGAGGGAGATCCATACGGGAGATACAGGAAAATCTTGAAAACACATTGCTATATGAAAAAGGCAATTTAGGAAAGTGGTTAAATAAATTACGGTGCATCCATACAATGATAATGAATAGATAGAACAATATGTACTAAAAGGAAAGATGTTGGGGCGCCTGGATGGCTCAGTCTGTTGAGTGTCCTGCTCTTGGTTTCAGCTCAGGTCATGATCTCATGGGTCGTGAGATTGAGCCCCACGTCAGGCTCCACACTTAGCAGGGAGTCTGCTTGAGATTCTCTCTGTCCCTCTACCTCTACCTCTCCCCCGACTCATGCACACGTGCATGCATGCGCTCTCATGCTCACTCTCACTCTTGCTCTCTAAAATAAAATAAATCTTTAAAAAGATAAAAAATAAATGAAAAGATGTTCAGGATATATTGTGAAAAGGTAAACAGGAGGATCCTTTTTGCCTAGTAGAAACGTCCTTTAAGAAAAAGAATATATGTATATGCTTAAATATATACAGAGTGTCTCTGGAAGGATACACAAAGGATGGATAAATTGGTACCTTCTGAGGAATAGAACATAGGGGTTAGATGAAGAGGAAGACTTTTATTTTTCACTTTACACTTGGGTGCTGCAAACTTTTTACCATGAGTATGTGTGTTCTTTTATAGCCATATTATTAATCCTGAGAAACTATGCCCACCATGCTTCTTGTCTACGTGCTTTCAGTCCAGCTCTGTGGGTGTGTAACTGTGTGTTTAACAAGTATTCACCTGGATTTATCATGCTATTTTGCAGGAAACTGCCTCTGAACCAGCATGTGGTTAGGACTGTTCATCTCCCATTTAAATGCTGCTGCATAACACGCCCAGCTGGCTGGTGGGCCCAGTGCTCAGAGGAGCTGATTTCAGTGTTAAAAAAGACTTGGAAAATTTCAGCTTTTACTGGCTTCTGAGCACTTCTTTTCTTCCCAGTATATTCAAAAGGCAAAATCCTGCTCTATTTCTTCTGCCCCTCCAAATAGGTAAGTTCTGTCTGTGTTCTATGGTGTGATTGCACTGCAGAGAAACGCTCTGTACATTCCATACAATTAATCTGTCACTATAATGGGAGTGGGAAAAGAATAGCAGCAATCATGCAGTAGAAAATGAATGCAGACTTCTATATTACAGA
Source organism: Neomonachus schauinslandi (assembly GCF_002201575.2). Classification (NCBI taxonomy): domain Eukaryota; kingdom Metazoa; phylum Chordata; class Mammalia; order Carnivora; family Phocidae; genus Neomonachus; species Neomonachus schauinslandi. The sequence continues at coordinate 50,675,156 of NC_058410.1, read as the reverse complement.
TTCAATTCTCTGGACAACCCTCCCCCTACAAAACAACTAAAAATGCTAGATGAAATTGTTTGAGTAGTTTAATTTATCTAAATTTAAATATATAACAAAATGTTAAATTGGGAGTTTTGAGTGAGACACCAAAATGCAATCAATATCAGGCACAAAACAAGTTATGAGACAGACCAAGATGAAGATGTTCATCACATGTGGTCAAGAATACAACCCACTGAAGACACAAAACAGTGCAGTGGCTTTCCACCTGGAACCCCACTGCAGTGGGCTTGTGGCAAGATTTCCTTGGTAAGAGCCACACTATGCGGTGAGGAGTGATGGCGCCTCTCCCAAGTCTAGTAAGAGGAGCTTCCAGGAAACCTCTTAGCTTGATATGTATTTCCAGAAATGGTGAAACACAGGGGACAGGTGACTCATGGGTGAGGAAGCTAAAGGTTAGAGACCTGGGGCAGCAGGGCAAAAAAGCAGGGTGTTTCTGCATCGCGATGTATCTGCATTCTAAAATTTATATGAAAATGCAAAGCACTAGAATGGCCAAAAATCTTTGGAAAAAAAACAACAAAGTTGGAGGACTTGTATTATGTGATTTCAAGATTTATTATAAAGCTACAGTAATTAAGACAGTGCATGTTGGCATAAAGACATATAGAGCGACTGCACAGAAAGTCCAGAAATAGATTTACATTATACAGTCAATCATCTTTTGACAAATATCCCAAAGCAATTCAATGGGAAAAGGATAATATTTTCACCAATTGGTGCTTGAATAATTGGATGGTCATATGCAAAAAAAAAAAAAAAAAGGAGAAAAAGATGATCTATAAAAAATTGAAATGGATCAAAGACATGCACATAAGAGTTAAAATTATATAATTCTAAAAGATAACTGTACTAGCTACCTATTGCTAAATAACAATATTACCACCAACTTAGTGGCTTCAAACAGCACACATTTGTTATCTCACAATTTCTGTGGGTCAGGAGCCCAGGCATGGATAATGAGTCCTCTGCTTAGGGTCTTAGAAGAATGCAGTCAACATGTCAGCCAGGCTGCCATCTCATTCAAGGCTCCACTAGGGACAGTTACTGGCAGAAGTCTGTTTCTTGCAGTTGTAGGACTGAGGACTTCACTATCTTGCTGACAATTGGCCAGAGGCTGCCCTTAGTATCTAGACGCTACCCACAGTTCCTTATAATGTGGGGTTCCCCAAGTGAATTCTTGCTTTCTCAAGGCCAGAGAGAAAGAGACCCCAGCAAAGTGGATGTTAAAATCTTAAGTCACATAATCATGTAATCACAAATAATCACATACATCTCATCAGTTTTGCCATATTCTGTTGATTAGAAACAAGCCACAGGTCCTGCCCACACTCAAGGCCAAAAGCAATAGAACAGTTAAAGAAAGTATATAGCTCTTCTGCACTAATAGGGGGGGGAAATGTGCATGACCATACACATCTTTTGTTTGTCTGTTTAAAAAATAGTTCTACATTGCTATTCCTTTTATACTGAACTGTATGGTGATATCTTTTCTATGTATGCTTTTTTTTTGAGGCACAATTGACATACAACATTATATTAGTTTCAGGTGTACAACATAATGATTCAGTATTTGTATATATTAGGAAATGATCACCAAATAAGTCTAGTTAATATCCATTGCCCCACATAGTTACAGAATTATTTTTCTTGTGATGAGAACTTTTAAGATTTACTCTCTTAGCAACTTTCAAATATGCAATACAGTAGTATCAACTATAGTCACCATGCTGTACATGACATCCCTGTGACTTATGTATTTGATAAATATAAGTTTGTACCTTTGACTCCCTTCACCTGTTTCACCCAACCCCATCTCCCCCACCTCTTTGTTCACTGCATCTATAAACTTAGTTTTCTTTTTTTTTTAGATTCCATATATAAGTGAGATCATACAGTATTTGTCTTTCACTGTCTGACTTATCTCACTTAGCATAATGCCTTCAAGTTCCATCCATGTTGTCACAAATGGTAAGATTTTGTTCTTTTTTATGGTTGAATAACATTCCATTGTGTGTGTATGTGTGTGTGTGTGTATACACATTTTTTAAAGTTAGCTCCACAATATGTATGTATATGTATGTATATATATATATACATTTTTTAAGTTAGCTCCACGCCCAGTGTGGGGCTTGAATTCATGACCCCAAGATCAAGAGTCGTATGCTCTACTGACTGAACCACAATTTATACAATTTTTTTTTTTTTACCCATTTCATCCATCGATGAACACTTAGGTTGTTTCCATGTTTGGCTATTGTAAATAATGCTACAGTGAACTTGGTGGTGCATATTATATCTTTTTTGAGTTAGTGTTTTTGTTTTCTTTGGATAGATATCCAGAAGCGGAATTGCTGTGTCACATGGTAGCTCCATTTTTAAATTTTTGAGGAACCTCCATACTGTTTTCCATAGCGGCTGCACCTATTTACATTCCCATCAACAGTGCACGAGGGTTCCCTTTTCTCCACATTTTCACCGGCATTTGTTACCTCTTGTCTTTTTGATAATAGGCATTCTAACGTTCTAACAGGTGTGAGATAATATCTCATAATGATTTTGATTTGCATTTCCCTCAGAATTAGTAATGTTGAGCATCTTTTCATGTACCTGTTGGCTATCTGTGTATCTTATTTTGACAAATGTCTATTCAGATCCTCTGCTCATTTTTTAATTGGCTACTTTGGTTTTTTGCTATTGAGTTATATGAGTTCTTTATATATTTTGGATATATTATTTGCAAATATTTTCTCCTATCCAGTGGGTTGCCTTTTCATTTTGTTGATGGTTTCCTTGGCTGTGCAGATGCTTTTTAGTTTGATGTAGTTTATTTTTGCTTTTGTTGCCTTTGCTTTTGGTGTCAAAAAAAAAAAAATCATCACCAAGATCGATGTCAAGGAGCTTACCACTTATGTTTTCTTCTAGGAGTTTTATGGTTTCAAGTCTTGCATTCGAGTCTAATCCATTTTGACTTAATTTTTGTGTGTGGTGTAAGACAGTGGTCCAATTTCATTCTTTTGCATGTGGCTGTCCCGTTTTCCCAACACCATTTATTGTAGAGATTGTCCTTCCTCCATTGTATGTTCTTGCCTCCTGTCATATATTAATTTTCCATATGCGCATAGGTTTATATCTTGGGTTTCTGTTCTTTTTTTAAATTTTTTTATTAACATATAATGTATTATTTGTTTCAGGGATACAGGTCTGTGATTCATCAGTCTTACACAATTCACAGCGCTCACCATAGCCCATACCCTCCCCAATGTCCATCATCCAGCCACCCCATCCCTCCCACCCCCCTCCACTCCAGCAACCCTCAGTTTGTTTCCTGAGATTAAGAGTCTCTTATGGTTTGTGTCCCTCTCCGGTTTTGTCTTGTTTCATTTTTCCCTCCCTTCCCCTATGATCCTCTGTCTTGTTTCTCAAATTCCTCGTATCAGTGAGATCATATGATATTTGTCTTTCTCTGACTGACTTATTTCACTTAGCATAATACCTTCTAGTTCCATCCACGTCATTACAAATGGCAAGATTTCATTTTTTGATGGCTGCATAATATTCCATTGTATATATATACCACATCTTCTTTATCCATTCATCTGTTGATGGACATCTAGACTCTTTCCATAGTTTGGCTATTGTGGACATTGCTGCTATGAACATTGTGGTGCACATGCCCCTTCGGATCACTACATTTGTATCTTTGGGATAAATACTCAGTAGTGCAATTACTGGGTCATAAGGTAGCTCTATTTTCAATGTTTTGAGGAACCTCCATACTGTTTTCCAGAGTGGCTGCGCCAGCTTGCATTCCCACCAACAGTGTAGGAGGGTTCCCCTTTCTCTGCATCCTCGCCAACATCTGTCGTTTCCTGACTTATTAATTTTAGCCATTCTGACTGATGTGAGGGGCTATCTCATTGAGGTTTTGATTTGTATTTCCCTGATGCCGAGCAATGTTGAGCACTTTTTCATGTGTCTGTTGGCCATTTGGATGTCTTCTTTGCAGAAATGTCTGTTCATGTCTTCTGCCCATTTCTTGATTGGATCATTTGTTCTTTGGGTGTTGAGTTTGATAAGTTCTTTATAGATTTGGATACTAGCCCTTTATCTGATATGTCATTTGCAATTATCTTCTCCCATTCTGTCGGTTGTCTTTTGGTTTTGTTAATTGTTTCCTTCGCTGTGCAAAAGCTTTTCATCTTGATGAAGTCCCAATAGTTCATTTTTGCCCTTGCTTCCCTTGCCTTTGGCGATGTTTCTAGGAAAAAGTTGCTGCGGCTGAGGTCAAAGAGGTTGCTGCCTGTGTTCTCCTCAAGGATGTTGATGGATTCCTAGCTCACATTTAGGTCTTTCATCTGTTTTGAGTCTATTTTTGTGTGTAAAGAAATGGTCCAGTTTCATTCTTCTGCATGTGGCTTTCCGATTTTCCCAACACCATTTCCCAAAAGACAGAAGAGACTGTCTTTTTTCCATTGGACATTCTTTCCTGCTTTGTCAAAGATTAGTTGACCATAGAGTTGACGGTCCATTTCTGGGCTCTCTATTCTGTTCCATTGTTCTATGTGTCTGTTTGTTTTTTTTTTTAAAGATTTTATTTATTTATTTGACAGAGAAAGACACAGCGAGAGAGGGAGCACAAGCGGGGCAGTGGGAGAGGGAGAAGCAGGCTCCCCGCCGAGCAGGGAGCCTGATGCGGGGCTTGATCCCAGAACCCCAGGATCATGACCTGAACTGAAGGCAGACACTTAACGACTGAGCCACCCAGGTACCCCTTTATATGTCTGTTTTTGTGCCAGTACCATACTGTCTTGATGATTACAACTTTGTAATAAAGCTTGAAGTCTGGAATTGTGATGCCACCAGCTTTGCTTTTCTTTTTCAACATTCCTCTGGCTATTTGGGGTCTTTTCTGGTTCCATATAAATTTTAGGATTATTTGTTCCATTTCTTTGAAAAAAGTTGATGATATTTTGATAGGGATTGCATTAAATGTGTAGATTGCTCTAGATAGCATAAACATTTTCACAATATTTGTTCTTCCAATCCATGAGCATGGAATGTTTTTCCATTTCTTTGTGTCGTCCTCAATTTCTTTCATGAGTATTCTATAGTTTTCTAAGTACAGATTCTTTGCCTCTTTGGTTAGATTTATTCCTAGGTATCTTATGGTTTTGGGTGCAATTGTCAATGGGATCGACTCCTTAATTTTTCTTTCTTCTATCTTGTTGTTGGTGTATATAAGAATGCCACTGATTTCTGTGCATTGATTTTATATCCTGCCACTTTACTGAATTCCTGTATGAGTTCTAGCAGTTCTGGGGTGGAGTCTTTTGGGTTTTCTACATAAAACATCATATCATCTGCAAAAAGTGAGAGTTTCACTTCTTTGCCAATTGGAATGCCTTTTATTTCTTTTTGTTGTCTGATTGCTGTGGCTAGGACTTCTAGTAGTATGTTGAATAGCAGTGGTGATAGTGGACATCCCTGCCGTGTTCCTGACCTTGGGGGAAAAGCTCTCAGTTTTTCCCCATTGAGAATGATATTCACTGTGGGTTTTTCATAGATGGCTTTTATGATATTGAGTTATATACACTCTATCCCTACACTATGAAGAGTTTTGATCAAGAAAGGATGCTGTACTTTGTCAAATGCTTTTTCTGCGTCTATTGAGAGGATCATATGGTTCTTGATCTTTCTTTTATTAATGTATTGTATCATATTGATTGATTTGTGGATGTTGAACCAAACTTGCAGCCCAGGAATAAATCCCACTTGGTCATGGTGAATAATCCTTTTAATGTACTGGATCCTACTGGCTAGTATTTTGGTGAGAATTTTTGCATCCATGTTCATCAGGGATATTGGTCTGTAATTCTCCTTTTTGATGGGGTCTTTGTCTTGTTTTGGGATCAAGGTAATGCTGGCCTTATAAAACGAGTTTGGAAGTTTTCCTTCCATTTCTGTTTTTTGGAACAATCTCAGAAGAATAGGGATTAATTCTTCTTGAAATGTTTGGTAGAATGCCCCTGGGAAGCCATCTGGCCCTGGGCTCTTGTTTGTTAGGAGATTTTTGATTACTGTTCAATTTCCTTAGTGGTTATGGGTCTGTTCAGGTTTTCTATTTCTTCCTGGTTCAGTTTTGGTAGTACATCTCTAGGAATGCATCCATTTCTTCCAGATTATCTAATTTACTGGCATATAGTTGCTCACAATATGTTCTTATAATTGTTTGTATTTCTTTAGTGTTGGTTGTGATCTCTCCTCTTTCATTCATTATTTTATTTATTTGGGTCCTTTCTCTTTTCTTTTTGATAAGTCTGGCCAGGTGTTTATCAATCTTATTAACTCTTTCAAAGAATCAGCTGCTAGTTTCGTTGATCTGTTTTACTGTTCTTTTGGTTTCTATTTCATTGATTTCTGCTCTGATCTTTATTATTTCTCTTCTCCTGCTGGGTTTAGGCTTTATTTGCTGTTCTTTCTCCAGCTCCTTCAGGTGTAGGGTTAGGTTGTGCATTTGAGACCTTTCTTGTTTCTTGAGAAAGGCTTGTATTGCTATATGCTTTCCTCTTAGGACCACCTTTGCTGCATCCCAAAGATTTTGAACAGTTGTGTTTTCATTTTCATTTGTTTCCATGAATTTTTTAAATTCTTCTTTAATTTCCTGGTTGACCCATTCATTCTTTAGTAGGATGCTCTTTAGCCTCCCTGTACTCAAGTTCTTTCCAATTTTCCTCTTGTGACTGAGTTCTAGTTTCTAAGCATTGTGGTCTGAAAATATGCAGGGAATGATCCCAATCTTTTGGTACTGGTTGAGACCTGATTTCTGACCCAGGATGTGATCTATTCTGGAGAATGTTCCATGAGCACTAGAGAAGAATGTGTATTCTGTTGCTTTGGGATGGAATGTTCTGAATGTATCTGTGAAGTCCATCTGGTCCAGTGTGTCATTTAAAGCCTTTATTTCCTTGATCTTTTGCCTAGATGATCTATCTGTCCATTGCAGTGAGGAGGGTGTTAAAGTCACCTACTATTATTGTATTATTGTCGATGTGTTTCTTTGATTTTGTTATTAATTGGCTTATATAATTGGCTGCTCCTATGTTAGGGGCATAGATATTTACAGTTGTTAGATCTCCTTGTTGGATAGACCCTTTAAGTATGATGTAGTGTCCTTCCTCATCTCTTATTATAGTCTTTGGTTTAAAATCTAATTTGTCTGATGTAAGGATTGCCATCCCAGCTTTCTTTCAATGTCCATTAGCATGGTAAATTATTTTCCACCCCTCACTTTCAATCTGGAGGTGTCTTTGGGTCTAAAATGAGTCTCTTGCAGACAGCATATTGATGGGTCTTGGTTTTTTATCCAATCTGATATCCTGTGTCTTTTGATTGGGGCAGTTAGCCCATTTACATTCAGGGTAACTATTGACAGATATGAATTTAATGCCATTGTATTGCCTGTAAGGTGACTGTTACTGTATATTGTCTGTGTTCCTTTCTGGTCTATGTTACTTTTAGGCTCTTTCTTTGCTTAGAGGACCACTTTCAATATTTCTCATAGGGCTGGTTTGGTGTTCTCAAATTCTTTTAGTTTTTGTTTGTCCTGGAAGCTTTTTATCTCTCCTTCTATTTTCAATGACAGCCTAGCTGGATATAGTATTCTTGGCTGCATATTTTTCTCGTTCAGTGCTCTGACTGTATCATGCCAGTCCTTTCTGGCCTGCCAGGTCTCTGTGGATAAGTCTGCTGCTAATCTAATGTTTCTACTGTTGTGGTTAAGACCTCTTGTCCCAAGCTGCTTTCGGGATTTTCTCTTTGTCTCTGAGACTTGTGAGTTTTACTATTAGATGTCAGGGTATTGACCTACTTTTGTTGATTTTGAGGGGGGGTTCTCTGTGCCTCCGGGATTTTGATGCCTGTTTCCCTCCCCAAATTAGAGAAGTTGTCTGCTATAATTTGCTCCAGTATACCTTCTGCCCCTCTCTCTCTTCTTCTTCTGGGATCCCAATTATTCTAATGTTGTTTCGCTTTATGGTATCACTTATCTCTCGAATTCTCCCCTCGTGATCCAGTAGTTGTTTATCTCTCTTTTTCTCAGCTTCTTTATTTTCCATCATTTGGTCTTCTATATCACTAATTCTCTCTTCTGCCTCCTTTATCCTAGCAGTTAGAGCCTCCATTTTTGATTGCCCTCATTAATAGCCTTTTTGATTTTGACTTGGTTAGATTTTAGTTATTTTATTTCTCCAGAAAGGGATTCTCTAGTATTTTCTATGCTTTTTTCAAGCCCAGCTAGTATCTTTATAATCATCATTCTGAACTCTAGTTCTGACATCTTCCTAATGTCTGTATTGATTAGGTCCCTGGCAGTTGGTACTGCCTCTTGTTCTTTTTTTTTGAGGTGAGTTTTTCCATCTTGTCATTTTGTCCAGAGGAGAATAGATGAATGAGAACAAAATGCTAAAAGAGTAACAATGACCCCAGAAAAATATACACTAAACAAATCAGAAGAGACCTGAAACAGGGGGGAAAAGAAAGGAAAAAAAAAAAAAGAAGAATATAATCAGGCTGGTGAATAGAACAGAGCCACACACTAGATTTTGGGTGTATTTCGGTCTGTTAGAAGAAATTGCCTCCCAAAATTTTAAAGAAAGAAAAACTTACATATATACAAAAATACAGGTGAATATGATGAAGGATGGAATATAACTGTAAAGATGAAAATTAAAAAAGATTTTAGGGCACCTGGGTGGCTCAGATGGTTAAGCGTCTGCCTTCGGCTCAGGTCATGATCCCAGGGTCCTGGGATCGAGTCCCACATCGGGCTCCCTGCTCCTTGGGAGCCTGCTTCTCTCTCTCTCTCTCTCTGTGTGTCTCTCATGAATAAATAAATAAAAATCTTTTAAAAAAATTAAAAAAGAAATTAATAAGATAAGAAGTTGGTTGAAAAAAGAATGAAAAAAAATTTTTTAAAAAGAGAGAGAGAATGTGATCAGGTGGAAAACTAGGACAAAGTCATACACTAGATTTAGGATATATATTTGGTCTTTGGAAGAAACTGCACCCCAAAATTTTAAAGAAAGAAAAACTTATATATATACAAAAAATAAGGTTAAATACAATAAAGGGATAGAATAAGACTGTAAAAATGTGAAAATTAAAAAAGATTTTTAAAAAGGAATTGATAAGATTTTGGTTGAAAAAAGAAAGAAGAAAAATTCAACTAAAAAAATAGAAAAAGAAAAAAGAAAATTTAAAAAATTAACTTTGAAAGACTAAAGAATCATGGTAAAAAAGCCATGGATTCTATGTGCATTATTCCCCTAGCACTGGAGTTCTGCAGTTCTCATTGATTGGTGAACTTGGTCTTGGCTGGCTGTTCTTGCTGATCTTCTGGGGGAGGGGCCTGTTGCCGTGGTTCCCAAATGTCTTTGCTGGAGGCGGAATTGCCCCGCCCTTGCCAGTCCGGGCTAAGTAATCTGCTCGGATTTGCTCTCAGGAGCTTTTGTTCACTGCAAGCTTTCTGTACAGCTTTGGAGGACGAGAGTGAAAATGGCAGCCTCCCAATCTCTGCCCTGGATGAGCCGAGAACTCGGGGCCCCACTCCTCAGTGCACCCCCAGAGAAAAGCAGTCAATCACTCCCGCCTCCCCGGTCTCTGGCCGCACTCCGTGCTCACCCGGCCTGTGACCGAGCATTTCTATCTCTGGCACCCGACCCCATGTGGATCTCCAAACCCAGGAGATCCCTGCGGTGCGCTCCTGCGCAGCTCCTCCCCGGGGGAGGAAGGTGAGTCTCCCCGGATCTGCCGCTTGTTGGGTCCCTGCTGGAGGAGCAGTGGCCCGACTGTGCCGCGGATCACGGTTTATGGCAACCCCGAGCTGAGAGCCCCCGCCTGGGCTCCGTCTCTGCAGCCGGCTTCCCTGCTCCATTACCTGGGAGCTCTGCTGCACTCAGGCACCCCCGGTCTTTCTGTGACCCCGAGGGTCCTGAGACCACACTGTCCCACTAGGTTTCCAGCCCCCACTTAGCCACTGGAGCGAGGTCCCTCAGCAGAGCCAACTTCTAAAAGTTCCGATTTTGTGCTCCGTGGCTCTATCACTTGCCAGAAGCGGCCGTCGGAGGCCCCCTCCCCCGCCGTCTATCCTCCCGAATATCACCTCGGATTCACTTCTCCGCAGGTTCTACCTTCCAGAAAGTGGTCGCTTTTCTGTTCAGAGAGTTGCTGCTATTCTTTTCTTCGATCTCCTGTTGAGTTCGTAGGTGTCCAGAATGGTTTGATCCCTATCTATAGCTGAATTCCTGGGACCAGACGAAATTTAGGTCTCCTACTCCTGGGTTTCTGTTCTTATCCATTGACCTATGTGCCTCTTTTCATGCAAGTACCCTCTTATTTTGATTACTATTCCTTTTTAATATAGTTTGAAATCAGGGACAGTGATGCCTTGGTCTTTTGTGGTTCTATACAAATTTTATATTATATTATATTATATTATATTATATTATATTATATTATATT